>NC_081406.1:151193340-151493340 GCF_030272615.1 Cryptomeria japonica | reverse complement strand
ATAAGGATACCATAAACCATAATCTATTGTGCCTTTCAAGTACCAGAATATCCTTTTCACCGCTACCAAATGAGTCTCCTTGGGATCCTTCTGAAATCTAGCAACCAAACCAATAGCCTGTGCAATATCAGACCTACTGTGAACAAAATAATGCAACTTACCAATCATGGACTTGTATTCTTTTTCATCAACAGAGGGTGAATCATCTTGCTTAGACAGTTTACAACCTCTCACCATCAGAGTACCAACCGATTTACAATCATCCATGCCAAATGTTTTCAACACTTCATTTACATACTTACTCTGACATATAAATATTCCACCATCCAATTGTTGGACCTGCAACCCAATGAAAAACTTAATCTCACCAATAAGAGACATTTCAAATTATTTCTTCATCTCCTCAACAAATGCCATACATAAATCATCATCACCTCCAAAAATTATATCATCTACAAATACTTCATCTATCAACACTCTATCTCCATCAGTATTAAGATATATGTTACTGTCCTCACTGGTACGTTGGAATCCTATCTTGATTAGGTGTGCATGCAATCTTTCAAACCATGCCCTTGGTGCCTACTTCAATCCATACAGTGCCTTATGTAACTTGAAAACCATATCTTTATCTTCAGTTAAAGAAAATCCATCTGGTTGTTTTATGTACACTTCTTCCTCAAGGATGCCATTAAGAAAAGTTGATTTAACATCTATCTGGTAGACCTTCAATCCTTTAAATGCAGCATAAGCAAGTAACATTCTTACTCCTTCCAATCTTGCCACTGGTGCAAAGGTTTCTCCATAGTCTTCTCCTTCTTCTTATGGATAGCCTTTGCATACCAACCTTTCTTTATTCCTCACAACTGTGCCTTCTTCATTCAACTTGTTTCTAAAGACCCATTTAGTGTCGATCACATTCTTGTCTTCCGGTTTGGGAACAAGTGTCCATGTTTTGTTCTTCTCTATTTGATCTAGTTCCTCATTCATAGAATTAATCCAGTCATCATCCTTTAATGCCTCTCTTACTATTTTAGGCTCTATAGTTGAAATCAGACAGGAATTTTCTCTAATTTTCCTTCTTGTTTGTACACCAGCATTTTTATCTCCTATAATTTGTTCTTCTGAATGATTCAGCCTGACATATCTTCATATTACCAGTTCCAGTGTTGTGCCTTCTGCTTCATGTTCTTCATCTTCTTCATCGCTATCTTTATTTACCGGTTGAGCACCTATTTCTGCATTGTTCTTCTCATCATTCTTTTGTAGCTTCAGTTCAATGAACAAAAGTTTATCTTCATCTTTCTTAGGTTCAGATCTTCTGGTCTCATCAGATTTCTCAGAGATTTCATCTACCTTCACATTATCACTCTCAATGATTTTTTTTGTTCTCTTGTTATAACATTTTAAAGCCTCACTCTTTGTAGAGTAACCAAGAAAAATACCTTCATCACACTTTGCATCAAACTTTCCAGTGTAATCATCATGTTTAATGAAACATCTACTCCCAAAAAACTTTAAGTAACTTACAGTAGGAGTCTTGCCATTCCATAATTCATAAGGTGTTTTGTTGTTACCTCTCTTGACAAGTACCTAGTTCAAAGCATAAACAACAGTGCTAAATGCTTCTCTCCAAAATATTTTTGGAACTTCACCTTGAATCAACATGGTTCTAGAAATTTCAACAATTGATTTGTTCATCCTCTCTGCTATCCTATTCTGTTGTGGAGTTATAGGAGCTAACATCTGCCTCTTGGTTCCCTGTTCATCACAGAACTTCACAAATTCATCAGAAGTAAATTCTCCACCCTGGTCAGATCTTAAACATTTCAAATTCTTCCTAGTTTCTTTCTTAACTAAAGCTTTGAATGCTTTGAATTTACTGAATGGCTATAAATTTTCTCTCAAAAAAGTTACCCACATCATCTTGGAAAAATCATCAATGAAAATCATGAAATATCTATCACCCCAAAATTACTCTTAGTCCTCATAGGACCACAAAGATCAGTATGAACCAAATCAAGAATATTTTCTGAAGAGAAAGACATACTCTTGAAAGATACAAAATTCATCTTACCCATCTAACAGTCTTTACATAACACATTATCCGGTTTAACAAGCTGGGGAAAACCTCTCACAATACTTGATTTACTAACCTTTATCAAATTGTCAAAATTAACATGACAAAATCTTGTGTTCCATAACCAACTGTCTTCAATCTTTGCCACCAAACAATTGTTCACATTAGTATTCAGATGAAGAAGATTACCTATTGTCTTCTTTCCTGTAGCAATCGATTCTCCATTATTTCCAAGAATCCTGCACACTCCACTTTTAAATTCTAGAAGATAACCCTTATCATTTAATTGACCAACACTCAAAAGGTTATGTTTCAATCCATCAACCCAAAATACATCATCTGCATTGCTTTTTCCATTTAATGAAATAGTTCCTTTACCTTTAACCATGCAGGGTGAATTGTTACCAAATCTTACTATACATCCATCAAATTCTTCAAGGGATAAAAACTTGTTTCTATCAACGGTCATGTGGTGTGAGCAACCACTATCTATTATCCATTCATCACTGCTAACCATGTGAGACACCAATGCCTTTTCATCAATCGGATCTTCCTTCACAGCAACAAACACTATATCCTCATTGTCATCATCTTTTGTTTCTTCATCTGTTACTCCTTCATCAACTGCAACATAGCAATGTTTATGTCCTTTTCCTTTGAACTTCCTGAACTTTTCTTTTGTATCACCATTACGACAATTTGCAGCAATGTGTCCAATCTTTTTGCAGGAAAAACACTTCAAGGGTAATTTACCTTTATACTTACCAATGCCTCTAGGAAATATTTTAGCCAATAATGCCTCAAGTTCCATCAAATGATCTTCATTATCATCCTCACCTCTGCTACCGCCATGACTGGACCTGCAGTAATGATTATGACAAATATCATTTCCTTTCCTAACAGATTTATCGGTTACAAATGCCTTAAAAACATATTCAGATGGTTTTGAAACACTATTATCAAAGCTGTTTAACTCAAACGCAGTCAACTTTCCAATAAGAGAATCAACAGTGACTTTATCTTTAGAGATAGATCTCAGTTCTTGAATTGCAAAAACTCTAATAGCATATTGTGGTAGGAGATTTCTAAGCATTTTACTAACAATAATATCATCATCAATCTTACCTCCAGCACTCTTAATACCACCTACAACTTCTTTAATCCTTTGACCATATTGTGCAATGTTCTCACCATCAGCCATTTTCATGTCATCAAATTTCCCTCTTAAGTTTTCTTCTTTTTCTCTTTGAACATGTTCATCTCCATAAATCAATTCTAATTTCTCCCATACCTCAAATGCAGTTTCTAATCCATGAACATCTATATATTCAAAATCAGATAAAGTACTTACAGTTGCTTCCAAGGCTTGAATGTTTTCTTGTTGTTCTTTAAGCTCGTCTGGTGTCATGGGGCTGGTAATAGGAGCAACATACTTGGTTAACACATGATTCCAATACTGAGCACCTAATCCTTTAATGTATATCTTCATCTGGTCTTTCCATATCCGATAGTTGTCCTTGGTAAACTAGGACCCTCCTTCATCATCTTTCTATGGGATCTTTCCCTCAAGTTGTTAAGCTTTCTGGACACAGAGGACCAATGCTCTGATTCCAATTGATAATCTTAGAGGATCTAGTTAATACTGAGAGGGGGGAGAATCAGTATTAACAATAATTTCAAACTTAAAACTTGAACTTATAAAACTTCTTCAAATCAAACATAAATCAGTAATAAACTCTTTACCATTACCGATAATCAATGATAACCAACTATTAAACCGGTTAATCAGAACAACTCATTAAGTGTTCATCAAAATGCATAAACTGAAAGTAAAACATAACATCACATAAAAAAATTCACCATGTGAACACCATGTTTTTCACATGGAAACCCAAATAGGGAAAAACCACAGTGGGAATTGGTACCCACAAAAATTGTGCACTCTTTCATAATGTGCCATGTTAGGAACCTAGCTCGGTTAGAAGCTTACAATGATGTCTTGTTAGGAGCTTTGACCTGTTAGCATCAACCTCCCAAGAGGATTTAACACTCAGCTATTGAGCTACCCGGTTAAGGGATTTACAATGTAAAGCTTGTTAGGACCTACCTGGTTAAGGGATTTTGATTGTTGCAATTGTTAGAGAACAACAGTGAATGATCTGGGTACAACACTTAACTGCTTGCTTGATCTGATCCAATTAAGCTCCAAATCTGCTACTCTCTAGCAGATCTCATACTCTGGTTCGCCTTCACACTTTTCTCAAAACCACCGACACAACAAACATCAACTGTACCGACATAAATAGCCTTTTCAACTTAGTCGGTTACAAAACCCTAAGACTTACAACATAGATCACCACAGATCTTTTACAGCTCATTATAGATCATCATTGATCATCATATGGATCATTACAATCAATTACAACCATTGAATGATCATCGCATCTCGATCTAATACAAAGTCAAACCCTTAGAACACTCCGCTAAGCACTTTGCATATTCCCAAAAAAATTGCTCTCCAAACACACCAAAACATCTTTCAAACACTTCATGCAGTTTGTTCCATGTCATCACCAACATTTGAACTTGATGTAGATCACCGCCAAACCAAAAATCACTACCAGTTAAGAGAATTCTTTATCAGTCCTTAAACCTTAGCAAAAATAGAACAGAAATCATAAACATGATTTCTGATAACCAAAACATGATGTGGTTCCGGTCAAATACATTTTACAATGATACAAGCTCACATTTCAAACCACAACAGTTCAATCATCACCAATCGCCAGATCATATAAAAACATTCCTCATTTATCGGTTAAGGTCCTAATTCCTAGTTCACTGTCTATAATATCAGTAAGGCATTTTCGGTAGACCAAAAAGACTTAGATGACAAAATACAACATAGTAAATATTGGTTGCCATCAATGACAACAAAAATAACTGATCAAGGTCATCCGATCATGTAATCTCAATCTCTTCATCACAATGTCGTCACAAACAGTCCTTTACCGGTTCAGTCACCATTCTTCATCTGCATCAGTTATGCCAATCATGCCAACAAATCCAATTGTTCTCAAAGCATCATCAAGAATGTGAAATCAATAAACCATAATGAAAGAATACATGCAACTAAAATGAGACACGTGAATCCATCACAAATAGTCATACAACCTATGTAAATGCACAATAGAAAGTTACCAAAGCCTCTGAACTGACCCAGGTTGACACAGACTCCTAAAACCTGATCTGGGGGTCAAACTGTGAAACTACGCTTATACCACCTAAATTAGCACTTTTGAAACATATTTTAGCTCTTTTAAAACATCTTTTAGTGCTATTGCAACTTCTTTTAGCACATATACCTGCTACTTTAGCATATTTACAACAACAACAAGACTGACCCTAGGTTGACTTTGGGCTAAAATTGTGACACCCAGATGACAAAAAATGCAAAATCTAACACAAACCCATTTAAGATGGGTGATTATCCTACTCAAAAAGGTAATTTTATAGATTCTATTACCAAAACTCAAATCAAAATACATCAAAAATCAAAAAAAACCTTTTCAAAGAGTGAAATGAGAGCACCCAAAACAACCATTTAACAAAATAACAAAGCAAGAACCAAGAACATCTCTAAAGCATTTCATACACCATAGAAACATAGAATAAAAAATTATTTTCATTTTATAAAAGAAAAAGTACATAAAACAAGAATAAATCAAGAAAACTCCAACCTAGAAGACAAAGAATAGGACTAAGAAGATGAAGACGAACAACAAATCAACACAAACCAAAAGCCTCCAAAATTGATCTTCAAAAAAAATGTACGAAATCTTCCTTGCAATATTCACGAATTCCCTTCTCAAAACCTCATTTGAATTCCCTCTCAACACATGCAAATCGAAAACCTTCTTCACCATCCCAATTTTTGAAAAATCATCCACAAAAACAACCATAGAAATACCCAAAACCACTCTCCAAAATTACCAAAACAACACTTTCCTCTTGCAGTGAGGACCAATTTAACAACCCCCATTCGAACATAAGATCACTCCAAAACAAACAATTAAAATGAAAAAGTAATTAAAATTAATTACCAAATACAACTCCCACAGTAAAAAAAAAATATAAATAAATAATTAAATCCCACATATAACATAAATACTAGAATAATATAATCCACAAAATAATATTCTTATAATATGATACCCACAATTATATCACACATAATTAATCATTCACACTTAGGACTATATATTATAATTTATTCATTATTTACCACAACCATATAACATCAAACCATCGATAAAATTAAATAAAATATAACATTTATAAAACCACACAAAATCTAACAAGATGACTCTAGCCAAGAGCATTGTAACTCACTTAGGACAATGACTAAGGTTAATATGTACTGCCATTGGGATTAAAGGCACGCTCAAACCTGTGAAACCAGGTGGAGTCGATGCCTAGTACTTGCATCTTGCATAACATCAAATTTATATACCCAACACACACACACACACACACACACACACACACACACACATATATAGCCATAAAATACACAAGTAGGTGAAAGAGAATTGCAACATCACACTTCGCTCATGTATGAATGATGTGACATTATCCCTTTCACATCCACAATATATATATATATATATATATGTACATATATATGTATGTATGTACATACATATATATGTATGTATGTACATACATATATATGTATGTACATACATACATATATATATGTACATACACACACACATATATACATATATATACATATAGATATACATATCCATATACATGTGTATATGTATATGTATATGTATATGTATATGTATATGTATATGTATAATATATATATATATAGCCATAAAATACACAAGTAGGTGAAAGAGAATTGCAACATCACACTTCGCTCATGTATGAATGATGTGACATTATCCCTTTCACATCCACAATAGTAAAACATCATAGCAAAGATATAACATAATAAATGATATTAACATAATCCTCATCTAATGTAATCATGAAATAAGGGTTAGCACATGACAAGACATCATAATTAATAAATATAAACCCTATCTACTAGATAATGAATAAACACCAGTTAACCATTCATAAACCCTAACATCATAATTAATCCAGAGTATATAATCGAAATCATCATAGTAATCATAATGAATCCACTAATATCAAAGAGGATATCAATATAAAGAGTCAAACAAGAAACAAAGAGTATCAGGAACACAAACAAGTCCATAAGTATCTATCATAAACATAATAAAGGATGAATCATGAAAGGACACTACAAGTTACTCTTCTCTTGTTTCTGCTTAGGGGGGGATAATTTTGTAAGTTAGATCTGCTAGGATTTTTTATCCTTGCAATAGTGTGGATATGTCTATGTAAATTTTTATTATGAATACAGGGAGTTGCCCCCATAACGGTAGTACTTACCTAAATGTGTGTGTGTGTGTGTGTGTGTGTGTGTATTGGTAAGCACTACCACAGGCGATAACTCCCATATATTAAGAATAAAAACTAGTTACAAGGATAGAAAGATTCTTGTTTGCACTTATTTATAGTGCTTCCTTTGAAAAATCAAGTGAGAAATTTGTTTGACCATTAATTGAAGACTTGATACTCATTGCTCCTCAGTTTAATGTATAACAAGTAGAGTATTCCTATTGTAGACATAAAATTGTCCTGTCTAATTAAATAAATTTTTTTTTTTTATTTAATTATTTTATCCCGTTTTCTATTAATAAAATAAATATTTATTTATATGATTATTCATTAATCCTCTTCTAAGCCTTTCCTCATTTAAATAAATACTTTTATTTATTTAAATTGTCCTTTTTCTAAATTAAATACATATTTTATTTATTTAATTGATCCCACTTACTCTATTAATTAAATAAATCTTTATTTATTTAATTAATTCATTAACCTTTTCTACCCATGACACATGTCACTTATCTCTTAATTCTTTTCTTACCTACACCCTTTATCATTTAATTATTTCCTCTACCTACCCTTTAATCCTAGTTGACCATTTATATTTACACCTCTTAATCTTATCCCTTCATTTCTTACAGTGTTCTCTATATAAGAGGATGCCCTCTTCCTTTTCAACCCTAATCAATTCAGCTAGCTAATCAGTGTGTCTAATCGATCTTATGCAATCTAGTCTTCAAGTGATCAAGCTATCAACCACAATTCGTTCTTTTTTTAGCTCTTGTGCACACATAAAATCTGAGAGAAAATACATCAAACAAGATCAATGGAGATAGGAGACAATGGAGATTGAAACCCTACTTGACATGTGAATGGTAATATTGCTTTATTCTATTAATGTGCATGATCTTAGGTATCTCTATTGGTATTGGTGAATATTTCATTGTAGGAATTAGATTCTTTGTGGTTGTATCTTTATGGTTTTAAAAAAATTTATCATCATCACTTTTTACCATATACATTTTGGCACACCCAGTCGGACATGGATTTTTGTTAGATCTATGTTTTGGCAGGTTTTTCTAACCCTATATTGTTGTTTTGTAAAACAATTTGGAGAATAACCTTGTGCAGCTAGGGTTTTGGACACAAGATTAAGATTTTAGATAGATTTGATCATATCTTACAAACGGCTTGGAATTTTTGCACCAAATTTATTTGCAAGTTGAGGACAGTATTAGAAGTGTTCAGTCCAAAATTTTGATTTTTTGGAGCATATTTGAATTATCTATTAATTTTTTATTATTTTTCATTAAAAAAAAATAATTTTAGGAGCAAACTAGTAAATTTTTTGGATTTTCTTACATTTCTGGAAATCTCTCCGAATTATACAGGGGATCTTTTTCATTTATTTAATTTTGATGCAAAATAATTCATGAAAAAACATATTTTAAAAAATTAGGGTTTTGCAATGTTTTGATCATAATTCAAAAACTGCTTGGAATTTTTGCATAAATTTTGTTTTGCAAGTTGGGAACATTATCAAAAGTTTCGAGTAAATATTTGAGATTTTTTGGATCAAGTTTGAATTTTTTATGAATTTTTTATGATTTTTCATAAAAAATTAATTTTGGGAGCAAATTATCATTTTTTTTTTGGATTTTCCTACATTTCTGGAAATTTCTTGAAATTATATAGGTGGTATGTTCTTTATGATTTTAATTTTGATGTATAAATTTATGTGGAAAATCAGATCTTTAGATTTGTCAAAAAACATATTATCGAAGGCCCCTTTCACATTTGGATTTGGATTTCTAAAATTTACCTAATTAGTGTGCTTGCAGGTGGGGGTAATCTATCAAAACTACTAATCATTTGTTGCAGGGGTAATCTAGGTGCATGTCTTTGGATTTTAGTCTAATTAGGGTCACATCTCTTTTTCATTTGGGGTTAAAGAACTTATTTGAAGTGTTTGGTGCTCTTTGCACATTTTATGTTTATAACCCTAGAGTTGATAACAAAATTATCATCTCCCCTCACCTTCCATTGGACCTTGGATGTAAGAGAAATTGTTATCATCTTCTATTTAGGTAGGAGGGTCTGCCTCTCGAGTAGCTCATAAGGCCAAGTGAGAGGGAACGACCCAAGTGGTAATAGGTTAAAGCCAAGCTCTTCTGAACCACTATAAATAAAAGTGTTTGTGATGAAATTTGCAAGCAACAAGTGTTACATGTTGCCATAACAACATTATGACTCCCTCAGTGTCTGCATGACACGTAAAACCTTGTGGAACGTAACCTCTACAAGACTGGGAGGCCTTCCTTAACGAAGCATAACACACTACTGATTATGGCCACTCGAACGGATGCCCTTACTAAAAACCCCTTGTTTTAGAAGCCAAAAACCTTCTAGTTGTTGATACAGGAGGTGGGACCTCTGATGTCGTCTCACATTCTTATGGTTCTTAGTAGAGATACAAATTTTGCCATGAATAATTTTCATGGGGACTGGTGCTTGGCTGCCCTAAAGAAGTGAGTGTTGTGGAGTGGGGCCAGTGGGGTCAAGAATATAAGTATTCGCTAGCGAATAAGCGTAGTTGGGAAACCAAGTGAGATCCAACAACTATTGTTCTGGCCATCCTTAGGATTTGTGCTTGCATATTTTTATTTCAAACCAGACAAACAAACTTTAGACATTGTGTCTTCATTGTTTGTTGTGTCTTCTTGCCACAAAAACATTCAACATGAAGATTTTGTCACATTCAACAACTTCACAATTGGATAAAATTGTAAAACAATTTCAAAATCATGTTTGGGTTTACTTAAACTCCGTTTGTGTTCAGAACTAAGAAATTTTAAAATATTTGCCAAGAGAAAAAAGACTTAAGTTTTCATATTCAAAGAGCTTCTAAGGTTGCTTCCTATAGGGCTTCATCATTTTCAATCAACTAGTCTTGGTCACATATTTGTCCATCATTTTCCTTCATTTGTAATCCCTCATACACATTTTCCAAACCAAAGTCAAAAGGTTATTTTGTTGTCCTCATCATATCTTGCAAACTTACTACAACATATCACTAAGTGGTTCGTGCATCAAATCTATCGTCTTAGGGTCCCATTTGGTCATCTTTAGTCAAGGTCACCTAATCAAGAGATCTATCATCTCTTTGGAAGCCACACCTTGCTTTAAGTTACACATATCTTGAATGTACACTTTTGGACATTGCAAGACAACCCTAGATTCTTGTCATCTCATATCCTTTCTTATTATTCCATAGTCTTCACATTTTCTTCCATTCCTCATTCAAGATCAAGTTCATTGTTGAAACCCATTCCCAAAGGTCTAGAAGAGAAGCTGAAGAATCTCTAAGATCTCTCAACATGAGTACCTATGAGTTTTATGGAGACAATTTTTACAACTCATTTGACAATCACAGTAATATACCAGACAATGACATTGAGAACACCAATGACAATGAAAATACATCTATCACTTCTGCAGACATTGAAGAGAATATCATAGATCCAAGGTTCAATAGATTGGTTAAGGAAAACATGAGAAGAGATAGACAATACTTCTTTCAAGTCATGGCATAAAGTGGAATCAAACTACCTAACGATTTTGATGTATCACAAATTGTGTCAACTTGAATTTCATCATCAGAATACTACTTGCAACATGTTAGTTTCACAAAATACAAAGGAAATGCTACAAGAAAATCCAAATCCAACCAATGAAACTACATGAAATGAATGTTAAAATAAAAACATTATTTTTACCTTCATGATTAAGTCTCATTGTGTCCTAACTCCACTATTCCCGGTTGCAGATGATGTGCTCTCAGACAAGCACTGATAGCTTCCAAGATTACATATGAAGAATGGACTGATAACTGATAGTTAACTGATACTATGATATGTAGTGCTAAATGATTATGCTAAATTGCTTCAAGATTAAAACTCATGGATGCATAAGTTTTCACAAATTGTTAACTTGAAAACTCACTTGAAGACTAAGTCTTTCTCAACTCAAACTCCTAATTTTATAGACTTTTGAAAGGATAAGATGATGTGGCCTAGATCAACGGTCATGATCAGATCTACAGATTTGGATGGCTGTGAGAAAAGGTGAAGGTTGAGAGAAAGGGGGAAGGAGAAGACAAGTGTCACTCATCTCACCTTGACTGGGTTGCTGACTGAGGAAATCTAGGGATGGTTGGAGAAGATTTAGGCATGAGAGGACAAGTGGACTCAAGTCCTTCCTAAGATGTAGGGATGTTGGAGAGAATATAGAAGAAGGTTAGGAAATATGTGTACATACATAATATTTTATTTATTTTGGAAGTTGGAGATAAGTGGCTAATAAATGTTTATTTATTTTAATTTTGTTGAATTAATTTAGCCACATGATGGATGAGTTGGCAAAGGAAAGATGAAGTGGAGATGGAAGGTGAGTTGGAAAAGAGATTAAATAATTGAAGAAATCATTTAATATTTGAGACTATAGGATAGATGAATAACCATTAAATATTAGATATTTAATTGATTGAAGGAATAATTTTTTTGGGGGGTCGGTAATATAGTTTTTTCTTTATTAATATATGAAAGTATTCAATTACAATTTAGAAGGGGCCTATCATATGCCCAGAGTATAACATGTAAACTATAAATTGATATGCCTATCCCTATACATTACAATAATATTGCAAACAGGGCTGAAATTTAAACCCTTATGAGGGCTTGGGTCATACAAAAAAACATGGGTCCCCATCCAAAGCTACAAAAACTGGCAAAAACCGGTTCACTTTATCAAAAACTGGAAACTGCAAAAACCGATTCACTTCATAAAGAGTTCAAACCAGCAAAAACCGGTTCACTTCATCAAAAACTGGAAACTGCAAAAGTCGGTTCACTTCGTAGACACAAAAACTTGCAGGTGGATTAAAATTGGTTCACTTCATAAACACAAAAAACTTTCAAGTGGGATCCCTCCTATGAAATTCATAGTAGAAAAAAACCTTCTTGGGGTGGTCATTGTCTTGCACTTCGTCATTTCCTCGGGATGAAACTCAAAAACCATGGCCTCTGCCTCTCCTGTGCATTCTAATAAATTATGATCGCTTCCATTAAAGAATTCTACTCTGCTGTTATATGACTTAGATAGAGTCTTTGGCTCACCATATTTGGCCAGCGGACAAACGACACAAATCCTAACTCTTCCACTGTGATTTGACTCTTGAAGCACTCACTGAAATTAAAGCCATATCCTGAGTGCACCCATTCAAGAACAGAATCCATCCCAGTTATTAGTTCTTGTTCAAAAAGAGAGTTCATAACCCAACGGATATCCTCCTCAACAATCCCCTATTCCAGGCCCCAAGCCAAAATCATGGCAGCTATATCCACACTGCATTTCCACCGGTGTGTGGCTTGCTGGAAGAAAAATCCCAGCGCCCCCTGCACCACTTTTATAACTTCCTCTGAAGCGCATTTGAGCAATAGTCTCAGTCTTCGATTTTCCACTAGTCTATAAAGAGCTTTATGCTGATTCTTTGTTTGGAAGGTGAATGTAGCCTCCATCCTGTCGCCAAATAGCACCTACACAAAAAAGAGCACATACACCAGCTAATAGAAGAAATATGAAATGCAATAAGTTTGGCTTCTTTAAAAAGGAAGTCGGCTCGTGCGAGTAGTCAATCACATTGCTGCCACAACCTTTGATAGTTATTACTTGATGTTGTGAATATCACATCATCACCCGCTCACATAGATGGAAACATTATGAACTGGAGCTTGTTGTAAGGAAGCACATGTCGTCACATCACTGCCTTCATTGCTATCATTCATGTGCACAAAAACAAGAGCCGAAGAGTAACACGCTTGAGTTGCCAATCATTACAAAGCAAGAGTTAATGACCATCTAAGTTGTGATTCACACACATCATATATGTACTTCGGTAGATAGAAATAATCATATGTTGTCTAAGTGCATGATATGACCCCATCATGTCATCAATTAGAGTTCTAGATTTAGCCCATTTTATTCTAAAAACAACTTGTCATCAAAGACTTGAAAAATGGAATCCTCAATCTGATTAAAGGATAGTGCCCATTTAGAAAATTTATTTGCATCTGTGTTGCCCTCCCATTTGTTGTGGCTAACCATGAATTCTTCAAAATGACTCAAATCCTCTTAAATTAGTGAGATAAAAAAATTTAGGTGCCATGCTTTGATTTGGCCATTTTTTATGGCCTGGATTATGATCAATCAGTCTCCTTCCAGATGTAGTTTTTTAATCCCCATTTTCCTAGCACATCTAATTGCCAGCCATGCTGCATAAACTTCCACCTCATTGTCGGTGCCCTGTTTGATACATTGTGCTCCCAATTTTATAATGATGCCACTATGATCTCAAAAAACCACTCCCACCCCTAACAGACCCCCTCCATGTTGAGCTGCCCCATCAAAATTGGTTTTGATCCACCCCGACTAAGATGGAGTCCATACTGTGGGTGAGTTACATTTCTTACTCATCTGCCTAGAATGCTAGGCCCCATGCCTTATTTTTATGTTAGGACATGCTTTTTGTAGTTTCATGTCCTCTATGGTGAAAGGGTTTTTCGTTCAATCCATCTGAGAATTTGCAGCCCCTAAAGTTTCCTCCACTGCCTGATCAATTCTGCTACATAGCCTTCTATCATCCTCAACCTTGTCTTGGAAAATCCTACTATTTATTTCCTTCCATATTTCCCATATCACAAGTGATGGGCATATGTTCCATATGCTTGAGAAAGTTGATTTCTTGTTTTGTCTTGGCCAACTATCAAACACAACTTTGAGCGAATTTGGCAATGGGCTTTGCCATTGCAATTTACCTGTCACCGAGTACCAACATTTTTGTGCTATCTTGCATTATAGTAGGAGGTGGTCAAGATCCTCTTCAGCTTCCCCACACATAAAGCACTTGGTCGGTCCTGCCAATCCAAGCCTTTTCCTCCTCTCAATAGTTAGAATACTCCCTTTCAGGGCCAGCCATGCAAACGCCCCTGCTTTGGGTAGACAATGCTTATGCCAATGTAAGTCATTAGTTGTCTTGCAGTCCCCTACCATGCCTTCCAAAATCCTATAACCTAATTTAACTGAGTAGTTGCCATCTTTTGAATCACACCAAATTACTTTGTCCTGGCCCTTTGTGAGGTAAATCTTTCTCTGATCCAAGACTTGTTTTAACAGCATTTGTTGTTGATCCGATATCCCTATGTCTGAAAGGTCTTTCCAGCACCAAACTTCTCCCAGGTGGCTTTGTTTGCACACCAAATAGTCATTGACCTTGTCACCCCAAATCGTGCATAAAAGAGATTTTGCTTCAGAAAAATTGGCCATGTGTTTTATGATTGGGTACGCCGCCCAAGAATCATCCCAAAATTTAGATGACTTTCTTTTACCAATATGCCATGAAAGATATTTTGTGAGTACTTTCCTGTTGCTCACTATGAAGTTCCAAATTGCAGATCCCCTGGGTGGGTTTTTTAGTGTGAAAATTTTGTGATTCTCCATTATGTCCTGGTATTTAGCCCTCATTACCTTTACCCATAATTTATTTGGTTTATTATAAATGCTCCAAGAAAGTTAAGCTCCCAGAGCTTCATTCATAATTTGCCAATTCCTAAGCCCATCACCACCCTTCACTTTCGAACTACAAAATTTTTCCCAAGCCAATAGAGGGATCTTATCTTGTTCATTAGCTCCATTCCAAAAGAATTTTCTCATTTTTTGTTTGATCACATTGATGATTTTGCTGGGAATTTTTAGACATGTCATTGAGAAGATGGGGATGGTTGAGACAACTATTTTTAACATCAGAATTTTGCTTGTCAAAGTCAGCCATTTACTTTTCCATCCCTCTAATCTGTTGAAGCAGCTTTCTACCAAATTTTTCCAAATTACTGACTTATTAGTGCCTCCAAATAAGGGAACACTTAAAAACTTACTTGGTAAAGTTCCCAGCTTCATGCAAAGAATGTTGATAATTTCCCTCTATTTAGGAGGTGAAGTGTTGAAGAAAAAAATCTCATATTTGAGCCAGTTCACTTTTTGACCTGATACTTGTTCATATTTATCTATAACATGTTTTACACTCTGAGCTTCCCTTGTTGAGGCCTTTCTAGCTAGGAAAGTGTCATCAGTGAATTACAGATGAGTCAGAGGATCCACCCCTACAGCAATCCTTATACCCTTCCATAGGCCAACTCGACACCCTTTCGAAATCAAATGCCTCAGCACTTCTGCCATAATAATGAAAAGAAAAGGGGATATTGGGTCCCCCTATCTTAAACCCTTGTTGGTAGAGAAGAAACCATAAGGGCTCCCATTGATAAGGATTGAGAACCTAGGGGATTTAATACAACTTTGTATCCAGACTATCCAAACCGGGTCAAAGCCAAATTTTGCAAGAACTTTTAATAGGAAATCTCTATTAACCTAATCATAGGCTTTCTTGATATCCACTTTTATCATCATATTCTCCTTTTTAGAAAGACAGATGGAATGAATTGCCTCAAGTTCCAAGATAATACCTTCATAAATCGATCTACCAGGGACAAAACCACTTTGTTCCAAGGAAATAACTTCTTCCAGAATACATTTTAACCTATTGGCTATCACTTTAGAGATCACTTTATAGATCGTGTTGTACAAAGAAATGGGTCTGAAGTCATGGAAGGTAGATATGTTTTCCTTTTTTGGGATCAGTGCTATAAAAGTATTGTTAAAGTCCTTAAGGATGAAACCACCTGTTCTAGACTCCTCCGTTACTTCTCATAAATCATTTGCCAAAATGTCCCATAAATGTTGAAAGAAAAGAGCTGGGAACCCATCCAGTCATGGAGCTTTGTCAGCTCCCATGTCAAAAACTGTAGCCTTTACTTCCTCCATCGACACATCCCTGAGTAGCATCTTATTATGTTGCTCCTTCACACAGGAGGGTAAGATATCCATAATAGAATGCAATTCTGGGTCTACCCTTGCCTCCCCATTGAAAGCACTTGAGAATAAGTTCACTACCTCATTGTTAATGGAATCCTAATCAGTTAACAACTCCCCCCCACATTGTGTATTGAGAAAATTTTGTTATAATTCCTCCTGACCTTTGTAGAGGTGTGGAAGAATTCGGTATTCCTGTCACCTTCCTTCAGCCATGTCTCACAGGATTTCTGTCTCTAAAAGGTTTCTTCTCTTGCTAGGACTTTAGAGTGCACCTTATTAAGTTGTTTCTCTCTCAAGAAAGCCAATTCACCCATGCCTTATAGAATAATTTATTCGTGTAGTGTTTTTAAATCTTCCTCTAGACTCAATTTCTCATTAAAGATGTTTTTGAAAGACTATTTGTTCCACTTTTTGAGTTGTTCTTTTACAAATTGAAGTTTTTTGAAGAACATAAAAGCCTTATTACTTGGCTTTTTAATGGGTAGATGCCACCATGTCTCCACCAAAGATCTTAAATTGTTATCCCTTAGCCACATAGCTTCAAATTTGAAAGGGCATCTATCAGGGGCTCTTTCATCTTGAATTTGGATGCCAATGGGGTAATGGTCTGAACCCGTGAATGGTAAAACATTAGCACTACATGTCCATGGATGAGAGGACCAGTCACCAACTACAAATAATATGTCCATTCTTTCTGCTATGTTTAAAAATCCACTTCTTTTGTTTGTCCAAGTGAATTCCCTAGTTTTAAAGGGGATTTCAATTAATCCTGACTTTGTGATGAAAGAGCCAAAATCTAAGTTACTCTTCCTCATCCAACCATTGCCACCCATTTTGTCTGATGATCAAATCAAAGCATTGAAGTCACCCCCTATAATAAAAGGTGTTATAGTGTCCTGTCTAAGACACCCTAAGATATCATTCCATGACTATTTTTTTAAAGAGGGGCTATTTGGGCCATATACATTAATTAAGAACAGTTGCAGCTAAAATTGCTTCAAGTGAATTTGCACCCATTGCCACCAATGTCCTTGGTTAATAGTATTGACATCCACTAGGGACTCATTCCATAAAATAGCTAAGCCACCTGAGGCTCCTTGAGCCTCAACTAAGACGCATTTCCAATTTTTAAATCTACTATAAAAGGTTTCAAAATCTTCAGACTTAATTTTGGTTTCCTGTAAGCAAACGAGATCCGAGTGAAACTGATCAAGGCATCTCTTAATCAATCTAACCTTGTCAGGGGCATTGTAGCCCCTGACATTCCATGAAAGGAACCTCATTGCTTCCGAGAAGAGACCACGTCCCTTCCTGATCTAAGTCTAAGTTTGCTTTGGCCAACAGTATTACCTGCAATCTCCAATCTAACTCTATTGGATTTAGGTCCTCTTTTCTTACTCTCGCCTGTCTTTACCTTAGCATTTTGAGCCAAAGTCATTTCTAGAGTTCTCCTATCTAAAACCCCTCCTATAGCAAGAAGTCCCATGTCATCCTCTCCCTTCGGATTATCAAATAGTTCTCCCTTGGATTCTGACAAAATCAGGTCACCTCCACTATCTTTCACCCCTTCAAAGGATGCATCTAGGTTTTGAATGGGAGAGATTTGGATATCCTTGTAGCATCCTAAAATTGTGACACTTGCAATTTTGACTGCATTTGGGTCTTCACGATGGCGATGCAACACGGAACCTGAATGGAGACCCCGAAACTTGTTCATGACATCAAAAACTGCATTTTTCAGCACCCTGGCCTGATCCTCCTTGCACCCTGCTGTCCCTGGAGGTGGGACCATGGCGCCCAGCGCCCTGGTCCTTGGCCCTATTTTGGGCCCGGTCTCTTATGGGGCTTCGGGTCTTTAAGTTTGCAAATTGGAAAATAATGTTTCCTGGTCAGCCTAAGGTCGGGAAAATCAGTCTATCAGCCCTAATTGACAAGTATATAAACTACATTTCCTCTCCCATTTCGGTAAGATGGAAAAGGGGCGAAAGCAATATTCAAACATTCAAGCATTCAAGCATTCAAGCATTCCTTCAAGCAATTGATCATTCTAAGTCTCCATTCAAGACTAAGTGTTGCATTCAAGACAAGGATTCAACCATTGAAGAGGAGATCACATACAACATACAACATACTACATACATTACACCTTCGCATGTAAGAATACAAACATTCTTACAACAAGGTATCAGTACTTGTTTACATTACAAGCATTTACATTTACAGCATTCTCATTTCTTGGTTAATTCTAAAACCGGGGTTTGACCTAAAGGCAAACCCCTCATCCCTAACCCCCCAATCATCCTCTCTTTTCTATGTGTAGGTTGCAGGTACGCGGCTGTAATTGAAGATCTGGAATCCTTGTGCAGAGACGAATAGATCCACCTTCGTTTCGCGGATTTTTCGGAGGACCGTGTGCACGCCGGGCGCCATCGTCCTATCAACTTTCGCTCAAATTTGCAGAACAGCACCGTCTCGACATTTTACTGCTAATTCCAGGTCCGCAGCTTCATCCCATATCCCTATCTCTGTTTATAAGCGAATCTTTCCTACTTTTCATGCATTCCTAGTTCAATCATTCTTTCCACATTTCTTTACAAAAGAGGGTATCCTTGATGTCTTAACCCTTGAAACTCATATAGAATCCAATCTTGCATTGCATGGGATTGGATCTTGTGGGTTTCAACCCCTCTTTTGAATGTAAAGTCTCTCCCAAGTGAAAACCATCAACCCTAGTGACTCTCCCTTCTCTCTCCTTGGAGTTGGGGAGGGGAGAATGACTAGGGTTCGATTTTTCCGCTTTACATTTTGGTGAACCCGACGTGAACATCCTCATTCTGATTATTCATGGTTAGATCTAAAAATTTTGCTTCCTTAATTACATTTCCATGTTTGATCTTTTGCAAATTTTAGAGGCTAATTGCATAAAAACCCTAAAATTTTCTTTTTAGTAATTAAACTTGTGGAATGTTTAATTGTTAATGCTTGTTTCAGATCTACCCTTCTATTGCAAATTGTCAATTCATATTTGTGCTTTAATTCTGAAAATTAAGTGGTTAAATGTCAAAACCCTAATTTTTAGGACCTTCTTGATTCAACCTTTGATTGATAATTTCACTAATCAAAACACCTCCAAATCGGCTGTAACTTTGGATTCCGCAATAAAATCACAATATCTTTCATCCCTGAAAATTTGGAAAAAAGTTGCAAGGACCGTGTGCACCCCGAGTGCCATCGTCCCCGACATTTTTTTCGAAATTTCGGGAGCTAGATCTTACTGTATTTTTCTGCTAAAATCCAGAATTTTGGCTGATTTTATCAATTCTAACACCTTCAAAATTAAAGTCAAAGTTGGTCTAGCGATTGCTTGGATTGAGATTTCTAATCATTCAAAAATTGTTGAAATTGAAATTCATATCAAAATTGTGTTTCTTACAGTCCTAAATCTGAAAAGTGTGTTGGCATTCATTCAAAATTTCAGTGCTTTATTCAAATTTTTGCAGTTTGTGACTTTTGAAATTAAGTGTTTAAATTGCAACAATTTTGATTTCCACTTTCAAATTTGAATTTTGCATGAAATCGAGTCAATTTTTAAATTTCAAAACTTGCATTGCTTTCAGCATTCCCTCTAAATTCATAAAATTCAAAATTTCAGTTGCCCTCTCTTTTTCAAAATTCAAATTTTGCATTTTTCAACAATCTTGGTAGGGTTCAATTTTGAGATTGCAACTTTATTTTGGCCTACCTGCAGATCGTAAAATCACTCGATTTTTTCAGATTAGCTTTAAAATCATCATAACTTTCATCCCTGAAAATTTCGAAAAAAAGTTGCGAGGACCGTGTGCACTCCGAGCGCCACGGTCCCGGACATTTTTTCCGAAATTTCGGGAGATTGTCCTGATTGCATTTTACAGCTTAAATCTAGGAGATTGGCTGATTTTATTGAAATTTGCTACCTCTAAAATTCAAAATCTTCTCTCTCTCTTTAGTGCATGAGTTTTACAACAATAAGCCCTACTGACACTATTCCCGTTAGACGAAGCCTTAGAATTAAGTTTTTCCAAGGTTTAATTACTAAGGAGATGGAACCTAATTTGAATGGCCTTTTTAACGAGGACATGGGTAATTCCTCCAATCCTCTTAATGATGAAGAAGCTCTCCATGAGGTTTCTGTAGAACAACTTTCAAAGTTGGATAACCAATTTGATGATTTTCGACAATGGATGTCTCAAGAATACCCCGATAGTCAAGCTCTTTCATTAATTGAGGGACTAAAACGTATGGTTCAAAGTGATAAGAATGGAATTGATATTTTGCGTGGTATTGCACACATTGTGGATTCGAATGTGATGCCTATGAAAAGTTGTGCCGAAACTTTGGGTTATACACAACCTCCTACTCAAGTCAATCATTCTATTCCTTTGACGACTCCTATTGCTAGTATACCTACTTTTACATCAAACATAATGACTACGTCAACACAAGATATTCCCCCTATGATCACCAGTCATGGGGGCAATCCCTCTTCTGCAATCAACCCTCTTCCTTCATTCAATCCAACTTCTTCATTCATTCCTTCAATGAGTGTCCCTATTATATCTCCACCAATAAACACGACGCAAGGGGGCAATTCATTTAACCATTCCATTCCTCCTTGTAGTGTTCCTCCTGTCCAATCATCTCCTATGACTAACTATCATAGTGTCCCACCACCTTACTCTCTACCTTCTTTCAATAACATAATACCTCCATCACAATCTAACACATCTAATATGAACTCTTCAACTGAAGCGACCATTAACAATCTTGCACAAACTGTCTCTTCTTTACAGCAACAAATTGCCTCTATGAATCAATCTAAGACTAGTGTGCCCACATTTGATGTTGCGAGCCCACTTTCTCTTGACATTGTTCGAGCTATTCCCCCTAAACATGTTGAAATTCCACATTTGAAGCTTTATAATGGTAAGGGTGACCCCCTAACACATGTTAAGACCTTTCAAACAATATGTACCGATTTTGCTTATGACCAAAGGTTGCTTGCAAAACTGTTTACTAGAACATTAAGAGATAAATCCCTACAATGGTATTGCTCGTTGCCTTCCTATTCTATTACTTCTTTCGAACAACTTGCAAATGCTTTCATTCAACAATTTCAAAACAATATAAGTCCTAAAGTTACTTTGATTGATTTAATGCATTGTAAACAAGGTGTTAAAGAAAAAGTGACTGATTTCATTGGTAGATATAAGTATTTGTATGCTCAAATTTCTTTTCCAGTACCTGACAATGATATTCAAAGAATCTTTATTTCTAATTTACAAAAAGATATTAGAGAAAAACTCATGTTTTCTGAGTTTACTTCTTTCCAACAGTTGTGTGCAACTCTTCACAATTATCAACTGACTGTGAGTCAAATGGAACAAGCAAATCCTATGGCTCCGAGTGATCAGGGTGATAGTAGTCAACAACCATTTGGGAAGTTTAAACCGAACAGAGAGTCCATTAAAGTCAATGAAAACATCATCAACAACCATGTGAATGCAGCATCAGGTGTGCCTCCTATTTCTAAGTTTTTCAAGAAAGAAAGAAAGTTTACTCCTTTGAATGAATCATTGCATAGTATTATGAATAAGTTATTGGAACAAAATGTGCTTACTCTTCCTCCTATAAGGCAAATAGATCCTGCGAAGATTAATTCACCCTATTTTGATAACAAATCTTTTTGTCAATTTCATCGTCATCCTGGGCATGATACTGAAAAATGTTTTGCTTTAAAGGGTAAAATTCAAGATTTGATTGATAATAATACTATCTCTGTTTCTGGAGTGAATGATAAAGGCAATACATATGTAGCTCCTCCTAACCAAAATCTTCAGATTTTTACTGATCCATTACCTTCTCATACCTCTAATGCGATTGATACTACTGATTCCTCTGTCTCACCTGATGATCTTGTGTCTATGATGCCTAATGTGATTAACTTTGTGGAGCAGCAGAAAATCCCTAAAGAACCTTCCATCACATTTGATTCCAGTGAAACTATTAGGGCACCTGATGGTCCTTTATATATAGTTTCAAAAGTCAAGAATACACCTTGCCGTGGAGTGCTTATTGATCCTTCTTGTATGGTTAATGTCATTACTGAAGAATTTCTTTTTACTTTGCAATTGAATCAAGTGATCTATGATGAAACAAATGTGGTTGTGAAACTATTTGATGCATTTTCTTCTCCTGCAATTGGTTCTATTACATTACCTATTGAGGTCCATAACAAACCCCTTGATGTGGACTTTGCTATTATTCCATCATCTGAACAATTTCGTGTGAAGCTAGGCTATCCTTGGCTATCTTCCATGAAAGCTATTGCTTCTCCTATTCACAAGTGTTTGAAATTTCCCCATAATGGTGAAGTTGTTACTATCAATCATAGCCTCTTTAAACCAGCTGAAAGAACTTCTAGCATTCCTATTGATTATTTTTGGCCTAAACAATTTCAATCTCTTCCACCGCGAAGCGATCATCTTTTCAAATCTTATCAAAAGTGGAAAAAAGATATGATCCTATCTCTAAGTGAACCTCGAACACCCAAACTTGATATTCCTATCATTCTTGAGAAGGAAGTTCTTCCTTTGAAAGATAAAACTAATGTCTTTCCTCAAGAAGATTCCCAACTCATCCCTATGAATGTGACTATGTCTATGTCTAATAAACTTCCTAAAAGTAGACCTATACCTCCTCGTCATGATGGACTTGGTCTCCTTCCTAAACCAAATATTCCTCCCTTATATGGAGCAGTTCCTCCTCCTTCCTCTTATGGAGAGAAGAGACCTTCCTCTTCTCCTATTATTCAACCTAAGAGACCACAACCTAAACACCCAGGTGATAAGCATGAGAACATTCCTCCTCCTCAATCTTCTCAACTTCCTACTAAGACTAGACGAAATCATTCTGCACGTGAACGCCGACAAAAGCGTCGTCTTAGAGCTCAGGCAGCTGCTTCTCAAACTTTGCAATCCCCAAAAACACCTTCAGCCAGTATTATTCCATTTTCTCCTCAGCCGACGATTGAGCCGAAATCTCCTAAACATAAGATGCATGATGGTCTTGATCCTGTGCGAGTTAAGGATCCTATTTTTATAAATCTTGATGATGATATAGATGAAAATGTTATTCATGATGAAAATGTTACTCCTGTTCATTCTGATAGTGAATATGAATATGTCGATGTTGATAACCATTTATCTAACGCATTTTCTAAAGCACTTATCCTAGCTCCTAGACAAGAACAACGTGGCTCGGAACATGAACATAGCCCGTGTTTGGATCTTGTGATAGCTCCATCTGCTGTGTTGGATGTTCCTCCTCTAGCGTGTTTCCTACCTTCCCGAAATATTGATCAGCAAGATCGGGGGGTAGATGACGTGCT
Source organism: Cryptomeria japonica (assembly GCF_030272615.1). Taxonomy (NCBI): domain Eukaryota; kingdom Viridiplantae; phylum Streptophyta; class Pinopsida; order Cupressales; family Cupressaceae; genus Cryptomeria; species Cryptomeria japonica. The sequence goes on along the minus strand of NC_081406.1, from coordinate 151,469,377 downwards.
AGACTAGTTTAATTAGCATAGCGGATTCTCTCCTCCTCTCTTGATCTCTTTTGTTACTTCTTCTATGTGTTATTCTCATTCTTCTATTTGTTGTCCTTAGTGTTGTCTACTTGAGGACAATGCAAAGCATTGAGATCTCTTTTGGTCTCTCTCATGTTGACTCAAAAGACACATGTGTTCCCTTCTTCTAGGTGACCTTCCTTGATTGGGGAATGAAGAACAATTATGCATACATACATATGATATACATGAATTATCATTCGGCATACTGACCTCGAGGAAAGCGAAGTCACCTTGTGCTTTGTGTTTTGTGTCTATTATCCTTGGGCTTATCTCACACTTGGGGGCTAAATCCTTGTGATAACGTGCTCCTTTCCCTTCTCATTCTTATATGTATCACTACCTTAAAGCAATCACCCCCGCTGAGGCGTGTGTGATCGCTTTAACGTAGGGGGGCATACATCCCATCCATATCTTTTCAAGATACTTGAAAATTTCTTGACAAATTTAGCTTTGCCTTGAAAATTTCTGATATCTTTCTTGCATGACTCATAGTAAGGGAACCTTACTACTGACAGTCATGGTTCTCCCTCATGATCTTTCCTTTTACTTTGTCAATTGAAGTTGTAAGATCCTTAGTCCACTGGGGGCTTGGTGTATCTTGCCTCCTTGACGTGGTGAAAGTCTTTCAATGTTGTTTCCTTGTACTTTACTGGAAGTATGAGCGTACGCTTATACTCCCGCTAAAGTGGGGGCTAAATGTAGCGTCCTAAAATTGTGACACTTGCAATTTTGACTGCATTTGGGTCTTCACGATGGTGATGCAACACGGAACCTGAATGGAGACCCCGAAACTTGTTCATGACATCAAAAACTGCATTTTTCAGCACTCTGGCCTGATCCTCCTTGCACCCTGCTGTCCCTGGAGGTGGGACCATGGCGCCCAGCACCCTGGTCCTTCAGGACGAGGGCGCCTAGCACCCTGGTCCCCCAGGACCATGGCGCCCAACGCCCTGGTCCCTGGCCCTATTTTGGGCCCGGTCTCTTATGGGGCTTCGGGTCTTTAAGTTTGCAAATTGGAAAATAATGTTTCCTGGTCGGCCTAAGGTCGGGAAAATCAGTCTATTAGCCCTAATTGACAAGTATATAAACTACATTTCCTCTCCCATTTTGGTAAGATGGAAAAGGGGCGAAAGCAATATTCAAACATTCAAGCATTCCTTCAAGTAATTGATCATTCTAAGTCTCCATTCAAGGCTAAGTGTTGTATTCAAGACAAGGATTCAACCATTGAAGAGGAGATCACATACAACATACAACATACTACATACATTACACCTTCACATGTAAGAATACAAACATTCTTACAACAAGGTATCAGTACTTGTTTACATTACAAACATTTACATTTACAGCATTCTCATTTCTTGGTTAATTCTAAAACTGGGGTTTGACCTAAAGGCAAACCCCTCATCCCTAAGCCCCCAATCGTCCTCTCTTTTCTGTGTGTAGGTTGCAGGTACGCGGCTGTAATTGAAGATCTGGAATCCTTGTGCAGAGACGAACAGATCCACCTTCGTTTCGCGGATTTTTCAGAGAACCGTGTGCACGCCGGGCGCCATCGTCCCATCAACTTTCGCTCAAATTTGCAGAACAGCACCGTCTCGACATTTTACTGCTAATTCCAGGTCCGCAGCTTCATCCCATATCCCTATCTCTGTTTATAAGCGAATCTTTCCTACTTTTCATGCATTCCTAGTTCAATCATTCTTTCCACATTTCTTTACAAAAGAGGGTATCCTTGATGTCTTAACCCTTGAAACTCATATAGAATCCAATCTTACATTGCGTGGGATTGGATCTTGTGGGTTTCAACCCCTCTTTTGAATGTAAAGTCTCTCCCAAGTGAAAACCATCAACCCTAGTGACTCTCCCTTCTCTCTCCTTGGAGTTGGGGAGGGGAGAAGGACTAGGGTTCGATTTTTCCGCTTTACAATCCTTAAAGATTGTTTCCTCCACAATCTGATCAATTCTTAGAGGTGTAAAGGGGAGTTTGTCCTCTTGTAAGTGTGTCCTTTCTTGAGGTACCTAATTATGTTCTTTAGGCATATCCTCCATCTGAGTCTCAGGGACTAAAGTCTCTACCTCATCTGCCATGTAAACAGCTTGAAAAAATTGTGGGGACACATTGCTTTCCTCTTCAATATGATCAACATTTTTCTTATGATTCTCTGAAGAGATTAGATCCATGGCACTTAAACCAGTGACAGGCACCTAGATGTTTCCCACTACATCCATCACCTTACTCTTCAATTGAGGATCACTATATTGGTTTTGGATCATTACTGAATCTGATCCAACAGTGTTTGTTAGTGTTACCCAGTCATTTGCAGATGCCTCTGATGCAAATAGATCATCAATCAGTCCTTTTTCTAGAACAAAGAGATGCTATTGTACTCAGATCTGGCTCATAACACATCCTAGAATGTTGCAAACATCTCAATCCAATGTTTCGCATTGATGTTCCCAGTCCTTGAGTTCTGAAAGTCTGATTATATCCTCTGGACTTTAGACTTTCCTTTGTCTCTAATTTTGCAGCCCCCTTTAGCATGGGCAAAAGAGTTGCAATCCAAGCATGTTGCCATCCTTTCTTCCAGGACCACCTTCAGCGCCCAGATCCCTAAACCAATTTTTATTTCTATTGTGTCTAGTAACTTATGCACCAGATCCCAATCAATGTATATCCGCGAGACCATACTGAAATCTGTAGGGTCTATAAATTCCTTAGGTTTTCTGAAAAAGCCTAGGTTTTCTCCTTTTTTTTTTAGGGTTTCTGTGTTCTTGTATTCCTGGGGCAATCCTGGAAATTTAATCCATATTGGCACCCTATTGATGGTTTTTGCATTTGGATTGAAATTTGGCTTCCATTTGAGAATGCTAAAGCCTTTTCCATCCATAAAGAAAGGACCATTGTCAAGAATCCAATCCCTATCCATTTTAGTAGGGCATATAACCAGGAAAAATCCATTTTCTAATATTTTTTAGTTCTACACCCTCCCCTCAAATAGCATCACACCATGCCTTGATTTTTGACACAGACGGTCATGAGCCCCCTCATTTCAGGAAGAGAGCATTTGCATTGAGAAAACTGATATTATCACCCCATTCAACATTCGAGATTTCAATGTTCAAGACTCTATTATAGATAGAGTTAGGGCATACCTCTAACACTTTCGCAGCTTCCCTCGAAGGCTTCTGCTTCCAAAATTTCTCCTGCACAGTCTTGAAATCCACCTTCTGACAGTTTCTTAGGGCCTCATATCCTCCAAAACTATTGTTGATATTATGCATGTCATTACACTTAAAACCACTCACCTCCATCCTCCTTTGTTGCACATTCTCCGGACCCTTCCGTGGCCAAGACTGGTCTCAGAAAACTGCTTGGGTATCTCTGAAATGGCCACGATTTCCATTATATTCCTCCACCATTTTCCATTGAAGCCTTTGTTGTATCTGAAACCCTCATGGCATCTGAAGCCATGCTTGGGTCAATCTGCCATTTTTTCCTCTAAGGGTTTACTTGATTGAAGGAATAATCAAATATTAGATATTTAATTAATTGATTAGAGGAATAATTAAATATTATATATTTAATTAATTGATTAGAGGAAAAGTATAAATGAATTAATTCATAAAATATTTCAATTAAATTAATTAATAGAAAGACATGAAATGAATTAAATAAATTAATCTTTTCAAATTAACTATTTAATAGAAGAATAATTATTAAATAAATATTAAATATTTATTTAATCGTTCATAGCCATTTTTATGTGTATACATTTTGCCCCTCTTTGAAATGATGTCAAGACAACATTGTTTGAAAGATTAAATCAAGTCTCGAGTGTGCCTGATGGAGATAAAAATCCTGATTGTGTGCCCCCTCGGGAGATTGATCGTGAAATTGTTGAAAATTTTGGATAAGCGATTGATCTCACGATAATTGAAAAGGTCCTTCAATTAAATTCATTTACGAAAAATAAATAAATTGCCCCATTGAAAAGCATTAATTACCCTTCGAAATGGTAAATATAAAATTAACCAAAGGTAATTTTAATTTCATTTGCACCCTTGTCAGCTTGTGAGGAGAATTGTCTTTGGTGAGGTGGCAAAATGGTGATCCCGTTTGAGAACCATCGATTTGAGCACTTTAGACGATATCAACGACCTCCTGAGTATGGTTATCTGGTATGTACCTTATCCCGAGCTATTTTTCAACTTGTCATATTATTTTCCATGTTTTTCGGCACGTGTGAGGCTATTTTGAATTTTTTTGATTTGCGGCTTTATGTTTTAACGCTTTAGTTTTGCATGTTAGCGCTTTTGCATTGGATGTTAATGCTTTTGATTGATTTAGCGCATTCATTTGTTTTGTTCACGTCTTTGTGATTTATGTTAGCACTTTTGTTAAGTCAGCACTTATGCTTTGAGTGCTTGCACATATGAAAAAAATGGTAGTGCATATGACTGTTTCACGCTTTTGTTCCAAGGGTTAGCACTTTTGATAAAAAGGTTCATGCATATGTGTGTTTCACCGCCTGTGTTCAATAGAATAGCGCTTTCGTTAAAAAGATTAGTGCTTTTGTTTCAGATGAATTTGTTTGATGGTGTTCATGTTAAAATTCATTTTGATGATGTGATTGATGCATTTGGATGCACAATTGTGATGCATAGGTATTCGGTTGTCTTGATTGATAGAAATTTGATAATATTGATTGATTTGATTTGATTGATAAATTGATAGATTAGCTCTAAGAAACCGATTCAGTGTCTAATGAAGAGCATTGTAGAGTTTGATTAAACTCATTTGATTGATAGAAAACCATGATTGATAGTTTTAGGCTGATTTGATAGCCTGATTTGCATCATTTGAAAAGATGTACCAATTGTTGATGTGATAGATTAGCGATCTCTTTGATTTGATAAATAGATGAGTGATGATTGATAAAGATCAAATTCTCTTGTTAAACAGAGAAACTTGATTTTCTCCAATGTCGGGAGAAATTCCCGGCCATGCGCCATTTAGTGTCAGAGCTTACACAGGTTGAGATTAGACACATAGATGCATGCGGATTATGCCACTTATTATACATGCCTGATATTACCCATAATAGGTGATTGCTGACTTCCTTAGTAGAGAGATGGCATAGCGAGCATAACACTTTCCACCTGCCCACTGGTGAGATTAGTGTGATGCTCGAGGATGTGTACAGGATTATTCACATTCCTGTGACTGGTGAGCTAGTCCAGTATGATTTTTCAAGATCGTGGAGGGACATAGGCTTGTAGAGCCATATTTGGTGATGAGAGCATTTCTAGAGGAGAGATCCAATGGGAGGATATGATCATGTATTACAAGACTCTCCTAGTGATTCTTGTAGGTTTAATTGGTGGATTCATTTGTCCAGACAGGAGATCATGAGGTTTTGTTGTTAGTTGGGGTGAGATTCTTCAGAGCATGATGCAACATCAAACTTGATATGCATGGGGTGTTTGTATGCTCTCTCATTTGTATCATGATCTTCATCGGGTTGTTTTCAATGAGAGTGCTAGTTTGTCTACAAGATGCACACTTTTACAGATCTGGTGTTTGGAGCACATTACTATTACTCGGCATATTCATCATAGAGTTCATGGTGAAAGGCATCCATATGTCTATTTATATGCAGGTATCCTTACTGAGCATAAGCTGGGTAAGATGGAGTATTGGTGTTGGGTTTTGGATTCGTTGGATAGTGTTATTTGGAGACCATATATCAATTGTGAGCCATGGATGGATAATGCACGAACATTACCATATATTATGTAGAGTAGATATCTCGTTGGTCATACGCCATACATTATTGAGTGGTAGTGGATTAGTCACATTTTGAGATAGTTTGGTATTATTTAGCACATGCCTACCGGTGTCACGATATATGCACGATGGTACAAGGATAGGTGAGATTGGGGACCATCTTTTGAGATAGCATGCACAGAGTTTCTGGCTACTCCTAGGGTGGCTTATGATTTGAGATTACATATTCTAGATCCTGGGGTGACTGCAGATTATGCTCAGTACATGCTTGTACACCCGTTTCCTCATATTATCGATCCAACAGACCCTCTTCCTAGCTTAGGAGATGAGGAGGATAATTTAGATGATCCCATCATTAAGAGACAGAGATGAAGATAAGAGCTTAGAGCTGCTCAGGAGGCCAGAGGTGATGGAGATGAGGGAGGAGATGGAGGCGAAGGCGGTAGGAGACCTAGACAGAGAGGAGGTTGATTGAGAGTCCATGGAGGACCTTTTGGACCCGTTGGCAAGATTGGGAGACTTCCCATGGGTGGGAGAGATGCAGGATGGATTGGGAGGGATACTGGTAGAGCTGTCGATACTATTGTTTCTGATGAAATCATCAATGTTGTCGATACTATTGGGTTTTTTGATACTGCTAATGGTGTTGTTGATGCAGTTGTTGTTGTTGATGGGGTTGTTGGTTTGATTGGTGGTATGATTGGTGTTGTGGATGGTATTGATGGGATTCTCAACCTTATTGGGGTAGTTGGTGTGGTTCTTGGTGCTGCTGATATAATCAAGGGTGGCCTCTTTAGAGTACTAGGTTGATATAGAGGTTTGTTGGGTTTCCCTTTGAATCTGAGCTTAGGAAGAGCCTCTTTTTGAAAACCTAATCCAGTGTTATCTTTGGGCTTTAATTCAGGTTGCAATGGCTCGTGTCATCCTTGCTTGCAAGGTCCCAAAGAACTCTAACCATCATAGCCCATTCTTTGCATAATGGTAAGGCCTTTGCCATATTGATTTGTAGGAAGCTTAGTCTATGGGATTTCCGTAGTGATGGGGTCTTTATAGATCCATTCTGCTAAGTCCTCATCTCTAGTCTCCTCTTCCTGACTCCTTCCAAGGATAAAAGGTGTCAAAATGCATGCTTGCTTAACTGATGGTATTTGAAGAAACTTTTGAGGTTTACCATGAGTTCTAGGGGAAGTGGGTAATTGCCCAATACAAAAGAGTTGGCTTAGATTGTATTCCCCAGGACCTTCCTCTATCATTTTCATTTTTAGCTTCTCTTGCTTTGGTATAGTGGTGTTTGAACTAGAAAGAGAGGCTAGACAAACATATGATGTGGATAGGATAGCTTCTCTGTTGTTAGGAATGGTAATCTTTGGTTGATGGTTGATATTGTTACAATATGCAAATGGATTTGCATCACCAAGGATTGTAATTTCTACGTCGTTATAAGGAAACTTGATACACTGGTGATAGGTGGATGGAACGGCTTGCATGGCATGTATCCAAGGTCTTCCTAACAACAAATTATATGGCAGAGGAAGGTCCAAAACTTGACATATGATGTGCTTCACCATTGGGCCCACTCAGATTGGTAACACAACTGCTCCTTTGGAAGAGCACTCTGCATGATCATAGGCTTTTATGGTTATCTTTTTGTGGGGGTCCACTAATTCAATTGCATATCCCAATTTTGTGACCAACTCTAATGTAAATATATTTAGGCATGCTCCATTTTCAATCAAGACTCTCTTGATCCTGTGTTGGTTGATAAATCCTTCAATATGGATTTAGGAGTTATGAGGTTGTTGGAAGGATGTATTGTCACTTTCAAAGAAAGTGAGACATGGTGATGACCTCAAATTACCAACCATAGCTTGAAATTGATCTATATTAAGATTGGCAAGGATTGCCACCTCTTGGAGAGCTTGATCCAAGATTGCTTTATGAGATGGGGATAGGCGCAAAAGCTCTAAGATGGATATAAGTGCAGGCATCTTAGCTAATTGTTCCACAAGGTTATATTGCTTTGGGATGGAGGTTGTGCCTTGTGGAGCTTCTTTAATGGTGATCTTGCTATGACACATAATAACATTGTGGGTAGGGTTTGGATCTTTGATGGTGATGGTTGCAATTTTTTACTTGGCATCATATAGGCGATTTACAGTATAATTATAGGTGGCTCGCGTATAATCAATTATATTTGTGTTTCGCCCTGAAGTGGAAGGACCCCTTTGATCTTGTGATGGAAGCGGATTCTTAAAAATGAGATGATCATTATTTGAGGTTTTTGGGTCGTGTCCTTCGATTTCAATCTCTCCTCGGTCAATAAGTTCTTGAACAAGATCTTTTAGTCTATGGCAGTTACTTGTTTTATGCCCTTTCCCTTGGTGTAATTTGCAATGTTAATTATCTCTCCACCATGGAGTTTTGACCTGAGGTTTGTAGTTAGATGTCTTTGGTAAGGTCACTAGATCTGAAGAGACCAATTGAGGCAACATTGTTTCGATAGGTTCCCCTAAGGGAGTGTATGTACGTTTTGGTTTATAATTTTGATGTCGTTGTCTCAATTCCTCTTGTGGTGCATTGTGACCTTGATTTTGTGGAGGAGCAACCGTGTTGTTTTTAGGAGGGGGATTTTGCCCCGCAAATCAGACCACAAGTTGTGTACTCTTTATGGTTCTCGCATCTACAACCCCATCATTGACGATGTTTTTGTTTTTATTCCAGAAGTTGGGTTTATCACTATTAAAATGCTAGTGAGGGCCATCTTTTGGTTCATTGTATATCTTGATAAGTACCTTTTTTATAAGGGCTCGTTCACATTTTAATCCCTGGGTGATCACGTCATTAAAGGACTATGTGCCCTTCATGTCTAGGTGGAATTCCATTTCATCGTTCAAGTTGGAAATAAATATTTCCACTAGCTCTCATTCAGGTAGATGAAGAGAACGTCTACTAGACAGTTGCCTCCACCGTTGCAGGAAAGCTGAAAATAGCTCGCTTGGCTTTTGTTTGGTATTGCACAGATCTACCATGGTAACATCGCGTTCTATGTTGTATGAATAATGTGCGATGAACTTTTTGACCAATTCTTCGAATGTCCTAATGTCGCATGGTAATCGAGAAAACCATTGTGTGGTTGTCCCCCCCTAAACTCTGAGGAAAGAGGTGCATTAGATATGTGTCTTCATATGCCACTGCTAGGCAAGCTGAGTGAAATTCCCTGACATGATCCCTAGGGTCTCCTTTTCCCCGATACTTTTCAAACTTAGGTGTTTCAAACCCTCATGGAAAAGGTGGCATATGTAGATTCCTATCAAATGGATATGGACAAATATCATTAAGTGAAAACCAGGTAGTTTTCACACCACTATGGAGTTGTTGGGCTAGACTCTCGACTTGTTGCCTCAACATGTCAATGTCGTTAGGAGGAGGAGGAGGTGGGGAATTTCCTTGATTAAGGTCATATCTGAAGTTATCTCGACCTCTTCCACCCTCATTATGGCTATGGTGTTTTGATGTTTTTCATAATTATGCGGTATCAAAATTAGAGGGTAGTTTGGCTCCCTCTTGAGCAAGTCTCAAAAAATGAGCATCGGCGTTGTTTTTGAGGATTTCATGAAAAAATCGATTGAAGAGGAAGTTGTTTTGTGCCCTTTCTATTGCTTCAGGAGTAGGAGTACTAGGATTTTCATCATTTGCATTTCCTCCAATGGCCTCTTGAAATTCATTGAGATTTTCATCCTCCTCTTCTTCGATCTCTAGTTGTCTAGTTCTCGATCTGGTTTGAGCCATTTTGTTTGAAAGTTGTTTTTGAAGTTTGGTGAAAGTGATTATGAGTTGCTAATGGAATGAGAGATGAATGTTCTGTAAAGTGTTTATAATATGGATCTCTAACACTAAAGCTTTGATGTTACCAAAGTCCTTTTATGAATTGCTTGTTGTGTTGTCAATAATGTTGATATGATAAGGTATAGCAAGGTCTGAGATGTGTTACAAACCAAGCTACCTAGTAATGAGAGGATGCACTCATAGACTATTTTTAACCTACGTAGAAATGCCTCTTAGGATGAGTTTATCCTAGATGTGGAGACACTCTAGAAAGTGATGTGTTGTTTTGATTCAATCAATATCTAAAAAGAACTTAGGACAAGACCTCTTTATGTTTTCAAAATTTAAATGGATTGATGATGTATGAATGTGAGAGTGGATGGGAACTTCAATAAAAAAATTATGTTACATATGGGACAAATTCTCCCTCCTCTCTCTCGGGAGTTGGTGGTTCATTCCAAGCTATGTTATATGTAATGCAAATGTCTAGAAAGAAGGCAGGGTTGATTTTGCCTCCTTTGTTTTTATGATAACTCAAAGCTTTATATTGAGTAAAAGTTTTGTTGTTCAAAGGCTCTTTATTGAACTTGTTGTCTTCCTTGAAGATATAGATGCATATGACGCAAGAAGGCTCTATGTGAGACAAAAAATTGTCTATTGAGATAGGACAATTTCCTTCTTTTGATGAAAGCCTTTGAGCTCAATGGTCTTTCCTTCAAATTGATATGTTCACGAAGATTTCATTTTCTCAAAATGTGAAGGATGGTCATATAATTTGATATCTTGTTTTCACTTTGTTTTGATTTTTGCCCAAATGTTGGTTTTAAAAATTTGTGTTGGATGAATACTTATTTTTTTTAATTGGTTTTGACTTTCTTTGACAAGAAAACAGAGCAAGCACACAAACACAATAATGTTGCCTCAAAAGGCACAAATAAGTGTGGGTCTAAATCAACCCAATCTTTGAACTTTTTGACCCCTTTTTCAAATGTTCTTGTATGTTTTTCCAAAAGCCTAAAGTTGGCTAAATTTATCACTGATCTGACACAAAAATGAAGACACTTCAAACACACTTTATCCCTAAGGTCAAATGGCCAGTTGTGATAATTTCAGCCCACATCTTGATATTTCTTCAACTTTGGTACTACATACCTTATGAATCTCGCCATAGTAGGTAAGGATGTGATATACTAAGTCTTGCGCAAGCATAACAAATAGATGATCCCTATGATGGGGGAGTCACCACTTTTATCAAGCTACAAGCAGCCTTTCAAAAAGCCCTATTTCTACTCAAGGAAATATGTATGGTGGGTATCTTGGGAGAAAAACCATCTATGCTCTTGCACTGAACTTCTCACAAATATCTTCAATCAATAGAACGAGTGGGTTTCTATATAAAAAGGTGTCTAGTAATGGTTGATGTTTTTGGACATAAGTTCATTCTGCAGAGACTCGTTGAAGAGCCTTGTAACTTGTGGTGGGGCCCATATGTCCTTTCGGCAAATTACACTATAGGAACAACTATACCCAAGGCTACAATTTTTGCTCACACCTGATTTCTATAGTGGCTTGAAGGATTTACCGCACGAAGTCATTCCCAAGAGTGATGTGTCTCTTGGCAGGCCTCTCTTAAAAAGATAAAAAATTTGAGTGTTACTAATACTTTTCTCTTGCACCTAGGACCACGAAAGCCAAGGGAGAGGATAGTGTGTGTTAGAAGTAGGACCACTCGATAAACTTTGCACAAGTGTGTCAATCACCAAAAACACTTGTTCTTTTTAACCAAGTTTATAGAAATGTGATCTAACTATTTGGAGATGTTGCTCCAACAATAATGGTGTTCTTTTTAACTCCAAGGCAAAATGTATTTGTAATCTAGGAACTTGAAATCCTAGTCAACTGAATTGAGAACACGTTTTGCTTTGAAGTAAATAGATTGAACTTGAAGAGACAAAGGGCTTGTTCTTTTTAATCTTGCCCAAAACGAAGTGTTGATTGTGAATTTTAGTTTGATGCAAGAAATGAAAATTGTCTTGTTGATTTTAAGCACCAAATTCAAATTGTCCCTAACTTGAAAAAATAAATTTTGTTTGGTTTGGAGTTTGTGGTTCTTTTTAACTAGACAAGTGAGATTCTTTTTACAAGCCCAAACAAAATATGTGATTTATTTTATACCCAAAAAGAAGTGTGAAGTTTATTTAAGCTAAAATAAGAAGTGAGTTCATTTTAAGCCAACTTTGAAAAAGTTAGTAAAAAAAGACAAATTTACTTCCTAATCTAATTTTAAAAACCTGCACAAAAGACAAACAGTTAGTAAAAATGAAAAAAAAAAAAGAAATTTTGGTGGGCTTCTACAAGCCTAGATTTTGATTTCCGGTTACAAAAAGTTTTTTTACAACTCTTTGTTACAATAGCGCTACTCTATGTGAGAATAGAGGCGTTATTTAACATGAAAGCGCTAAATAACAAACAAAAGCACTAAAAGAAGTGCAAACATGCTGTAAAAAGAGACAAAAGTGCTAAAAGAACTCTGTCAAACAGAATTAATTCTATCAAACAGTGAACTGAAAGCGCTAAAACTAGACACGATAGCGCTATTTAATGTCAATAGCACTATAAGGAGGACAATAGTGCCAGTTGGGAGACAATAGCGCTATAAGAAGGACAATAGCGCCAGTTGGTAGACAATAGTGTTATTATTAGGAACAATAGCGCTAAAGTACCAACATTCGAAGGCGCTAAGCTTGAACAGTGGTGCTAAAGTGTGACTTGTGTGTCAATTAAAACATGAAAAAGTTAGTAGTTTTCAAAAAGATGATCAAAAGGTTGTGTGTTTGATTCACGTCAGTTTCATCAAATGATGCTCTACAAAAAGGATGGTTAGGATATTGTCAAGACAAACACAAAACAACAATCAACAAACCAATTGTTAGTGTTAGAAATCATAAATCAAACACTATCCTAAGCAAGCATATCAAGAGAGACACAAAACATAAAATAGAAAGCTTGATAAATCTAAGAAATGCAATAAGGCATTTTAAAATGCCCTCTGCCATGCTTGTAGCTACTCCTCCCTTGTCCCTCTCATCTCCAAGTTCCCAAATAATTGTAGCTCTCAGTAGCTTTTTGCACTATTCTGGATGTCTTATGGAGGTTCAAGATTGTAAAATGGATGATTATGAGAATGCAAATGTGAACAAACTAAAATAAGATATTATCTAATTATCTAATGTTAATTTTAGCCCATAAAGACAAATGTAGATGGTTATGCTAAATGCTCTCCAAATTTCTCTATAAATTAGATGCATACAAGATTTCAGGATATGGATTATGAAGAAATGAGCTCTATTTATAGGTAAAATGGAGCAATGGAGGGTTGAGATTGAGTATTCTCATCAAGGATCAGGATTGAGGGGTTTATGATCCATGTGAGGGCTTTCAGTCCAATCCCAGGATGACAAATGTCAACATGAGATGGGTTGAGAGGAGAGGGAATAAGCATTAAATGTTTGACATGACTTGAGGGTTATCTTGGGAGGTAAGGTTAATGTTGAGTTGAATGAATAAAGTCATTATCCAATAAATAATGCCTTTATCCAATGGATAAACTCTTGTGCAAAAGTTAGTGAGGATAACCATGGTCAAAGCAATAAATGCTTGAGGAGACCCATGAGTCAAATGAGGGTTGAGTTAGAGCTAAAGTCTCTAACCATGGGGGCAAGTGGATTTAACCATAAATGGTTATGTAAGAGTCATTAATGATCATGTAAGAGCCATTAGTGGTTTGGAAGACTTTTAGGGGTTAGCTTGTTGAACACATAAAGCATTAAATATTTTTCAAAGACTTTGGAGGCTTCAAGAAGTGACTTCAATTTGCTTAGGAATGTGACAATATTTATGAGATGGATTAGGCTAATTAGGAATGATTAGAAAGTGGTTAGAAGAGTCTAGAAGGGGATTAAGGATTGCAAGTGGGTTTGGTGGGTGAGGGAAAATAGGATTTAAATTAAAATAAAATTAATTTATTTCAATTAAGGTTGCAACTTGCATTTGTAGGAGAATGCAAGTGGGGGGAGTTTAATGATTTAAATAAATGTTTTAATTATTTATTTAAAAGAGGAAAGTGGATTAAATTAAATAAATAGTATTTATTCATTTAATTGATTGTGAATTTGGTTTAATGAATTAATTAAAATAAAATAAATAATTTATTTAATTAATAGGAGAATGATTGAAGATGAATTAATTAAATGTTAATTTAATTAACTGTTGGCTAGTGGGTTTATTAATCAAATAAATAATAAATATTCATTTAATTAAATGGATAGATTTATATGACTACACTAAGTATGTCAAAGATTGATAATTGTTGGTAAGCTGTATATTTTTTGCTAATGATTCAGAGCAATGAATGCGAAAGATGAAAAATGGATGAGCTAGATAGATGGAAGCAATAGATGTGATAGGATGGAATGGATAAGTGCGCAAAAGCAATCTTATAGATGGAAGAACTCACTTTTTAGATAGCGCCTGTTTACCAGGTTTTCACTATCTAAATTTATTGCATTTTTCATATTTTGAATTTTCTTTTTCTTTTTTCTATTGTTTTATGTTTTTTAGGGATTTTCTGCTCTTCTTATTTTTACTGATTTCTTTAGGGCTTTATAGGTTTTTTATTGATATTTTCCCAGACTTTATATCTCAAGCATAGAATTTATTGAGATGGATAGAATTGATAGGTTCGTCAAACCAATCACGTTCAGGGGTAGATGAGTTGTATGCTCCTGAGCCATATGTTGCTACTATGACAAAAGGACCTAGCCAATTTGGTTCAAATTTACCCTTCTTTTCTCGGTCTTGCTGATTTCTTGGATTCTCCCTTAGAACTATATCTCCAATTTAAAAAATGTGTGGCTTGACTCTATGATTATAACTTCTTACCATTCGTTGTTGATATACCTTCAAATGATCTGTTGCATTTTGGCGGCATTCCTGAATCAGCTCAAGTTCTTGAAGTCTAGAGACTCGTTGTTCTTCTTCTAGTATAAGACCTTTCAAGGAAACTCGTAGAGAAGGTATCTCTATTTCTATTGGTAATATGGCTTCTTATCCATAAACTAAGCAATATGGAGTTTCATCCGTTGGTGTGTGGATGTTGGTTCGGTATGCCCAATGAGCAAGATTTAGTTGAATGTGCCAATCTTTTCCAACTTCATTGACTGTTTTCTTCAAGATTTTTAGGATAGTTTTGTTTGATGCCTCAACTTGACCATTTCCTTGTGGATGATATGGAGTAGATAACCTATGTTGGATATGGAATTGCTCACATAGTTCCTTCACATCTTGATTCTTAAATGGTCGTCCATTATCAACGATAATGGTCATAGGAACTCCATAGTGACATATTATATAATTCAAGATGAATGATGATATTTGTTTTCCTGTCACTTTTGTCAAAGGTACTGCTTCAATCCATTTAGTGAAATATTTAGTAGGAGTCAGAATGAACTTATGTCCATTAGAGGATGAAGGATTTATCTTACCAACCAAATCAAGGCCCCATTGAGAAAATGGCCATGATCCTGCCATAGGATACAATTCTTGTATTGGTGCATGGATGAGATTCCCATGGATCTAACATTGTTTTCATTTCTTGGCTTAGGTGAATGAATCTCTCTCCATAGTAGGCCAATAGTAACCCATACGAATAATTTTCTTAACCAGTGTTAATCCACTTGAGTGTGTGCCACAAATACCTATGTGAACTTCGTTAAGAACTTTCTCAGATTCTTCTTGTTCGAGACATCTCAATAAAGTGCTATCTAGACCTCACCTATATAAGGTATTAGCAATAATAGTATAGCGGGATGACTGACAGATAAAATTTCCTCTAATTGCGGGATAGGTTAGGAGGAAGGATATTCTCTTTTAAGTACTGATAATTTTCGTCATATAAGGATTGATTGGTTCCTAATATATGGCAAATCATGTAGGTATGTTGGGATTGAATGGTAGGGGTTAAGATATCTTCCATCAAAAATTCGTAACGTTGTTGATTCTCCTGATTCTGATTACATCTATTCCTTTATTCTCATTTCTTGGGATCTGAGTGAATGATACTTCTTCAAAGTGTTCTTTAAACTTTTCTACCAACTATTTGTAGGGCATGAGATTGTCATCCTTAGTTTGATAATCATCATTTATTTGGTTGATGATAAGTTGTAAATCACCATAGACATGTAATTCCTTGATATTCCATTCAATAGCCATTTTGAGACTAATAGTCAATGCTTCATATTATGCAGTATTGTTTGTGCATGGAAACCGCAGTCTATATGATTTTGGAATTATGTGTCCCTGAGGTGTGATGAATAAAATTCCTGTGCCTGATCCATATTGTGTATAAGAACCATCAAAGTACAACTCCCAAAATTTTGTACTTATTGTCAGAATGTCTACATCAAGAAATTTAATGTGCAATGGTATCTCATCTTGTAAAGGTGCTTCAGCTAATTAATTAGCAATGACCTATCCTTTGATAGCTTTTTAATCAACATATTCTATATCAAACTCACTTAGTACCATAACCCACTTTGTTAGTCTGCATGTCAAAGTTGACTTGTTCAGCAAATACTTTAGTGGATCTATTTTTGCTATCAGTTTCACAAAATGAGTCAGCATATAATGTCGCAACTTCTGAGTGGCAAATACAACTGCTAGGCATGTCTTCTCTATTGATGTATAATTCAATTCATATCCAACAAGTGTTCTACTGATGTAATACACTGCTCTTTCTTTTTCTTTTTCATCGTGTTGTGCTAGGAGAGCTCCTAATGATACATTTGTCGTTGAGATATAAAGTAACAATGGTTTCCCTTTGATTGGTGATATAAGTACTAGAGGATTCATGAGATATTCTTTTATATGTGTAAAAGCCTCTTCACACTTCTGATCCCATTTGAATGGAAAGTTCTTATGTAAAATATGAGTGAATGGATGACATCTATCTGCTAATTGAGAGACAAATCTTCTGATTGATTGCAATCTTTCTTGTAAGGAATTCAATTGACTTATGTTCCTAGGTGACTCCATTTCCATGATAGCTTTGACATTTTCTGGATCTACTTCAATTCCACGAGCTGATATAATGTACCCAAAAAAATTTCCAGAGGTTACTCCAAATGCACATTTCTTTGGATTTAATCTTAATTGATATCTTTCAAGCCTATCAAAGATCTTGCCTAAGATATTCAAATGTTCTTTTCTTGTATGAGATTTTTCAAGTATATCATCTACATAATCTTTCATAAATGTATGCATCATATCATGCAAAATTGTTGTCATAGCTCTTTGATAAGTTGCTCCTACATTCTTAAGCCCAAATGGCATTATATTCCAGCAGTAAGTACCCCATGCATAGGTGAATGTTTTCCTTTCTTGATCTTCAGGGGTGATTCTTATTTGATTGTATCCTGGGTGAACTCACAAAGCTGGTTCCCACTTTTTGGTACATCCTGATTTTTCCTGAAATCATACATTTTTTGGAAAATATAATTATTTAAGCTTTAAGAGGTCCCATTTGAAGTAATTAATTGAAGAGAGTTAGATCAAAGGCTCTTAGATCAAAATTTCTTGGATAGAACCTCTCTACTTCTAAATCATACTTGCAATGGAGTCTCCTTTGCATCTATCAAATGCTGATAAAAAACCAACTTTACATTAGCTTTTGAGGGGTCAAACGAATTCATTTAGAAGTTTTATTTTCTTGAGGATTTAGTCCTTATTATAAGCTTTCCAAATAGTATAATTTTTAATATATTTAAGTTTATTAATATATTTTTATTTTATTTTTTATGAATGTAGGTTTTTCACCGAACATGAACTTCTTGTTCAATGCATTGGGAAAAATAGCAAACTAGTTCAAAAAAAATCTGAAAAATATCTATGCCCTAGGTATTGATGTCTTCTTTCTAACAAAAAAAATAAAACTCAATTTTGATATATATAGAGCAAGTTATGTGTTCAAACGTACACCTATATCTAATTTATAATTAGTCGGACTTCAAAACTTAATAAAATAAAAAATATTCAACATATCACTATCAAACCAATTTCATGCCTTGGGTATTGATGTTACAAACCAAAATTTAAAAGAGATAAGTTTTTATCATTTATAGAAAAAGATTTATACGTTTCGGGATGCACATCACTCTTAAAAAATGTTGTTTCCTGTAAAAAAAACTACTTTTGAGGGAGATGGAAAAATCAATAAAATTTTATTCAAAAAAATTTGAAAAAAATATATTTAGAATCTACAAAAAGGATGTTACAAATCACTAGTTTACATCATCTTCAAATTCTTAACGATTTAAAAGTTATAGGTGTCGGAAAGTGAAGGTTTTTTGCAAAATGTTCATCTAAGTGTCAAAGTTGGTCAAAAAGTGGGAACCAGTATTGTGAGTTCACCCTCCTAAGAATACATCCATTAATGAAAACATCTCATGTCCTGCTGATAAGTTCACAATTATATCAATGTTCGGTAGTGGGAAATCATCTTTGGGACATGCCTTGTTCAAATCTCTAAAATCGGTGCAGACTATTATGATTTTATCTGGCTTTGATACTAGCACAATGCTTGAAACCCATTCTGGATAGGCAACAGGTCTTATGAAACCCACATCTAATAGTTTCTTTAGCTTAGCTTTTACAAGGAGAGTGATGTGTGGATGCATCTTCCCTAGTTTTTGTTTAACTAGTTTTTCTTTTAGATCCACATTGAGATGATGCATGATAAGATCTAGATTAAGTCTTGGTATGTCTGCATAGGACCAAGCAAAATTTATCTGCCTTTGTCTGAAGAATTTTATTTATTATTTTCTCTCTTCATCTGATAATGATGTAGCAGAATGAAGTATCTTAGGATCCTTTGGTGTGCCAATGTTTATTGCTTCTGTTGGTTCTATTAGAATAGCGGATCTCTCCTGAAAATACACAGGGAGGATGTCAAACTTTCCATCTTCTGGCACCTCAAAGAGGTTTTCATCGTCAGATACGTCCTTTATTTTTCCTCTTGATTGATCTAGTGTTGCCATTAAATGGTTTTCAGCACTAGGTCTTTTTTCTTGTTTTATTTCAATTTTGCGACTGGAAAGTTTGGCATTCTCCTGACTGCAAGAAATGTTACTTGATTCCAAAATGGAATATATCTTAGGTGCTATGGATTTGACAACATTAAGATACACAGCTAAGTCATGGTCATTGGAAAAGACATCCAATTCAGGGTTTTCTTGGTTATCCCAATCAATTAGTTTTGGATGAAGAAGGGGTAAGTCATAATCATCATCATTGTTAGGTGCTTCAAGGTTCATGACATAGTAGTCATAATTTGGTGTAGAGTAGGTAATGCCATAGATAGAATGATCTTGAGGATAGTCTCTCCCAAGTGGTCTCCAATCAATTCTAATGAAATCAATATTGGTATTTTGTAGTTCACACTCAAGTGACTCTTCATCTAATGTTTGTCCCTTAAACAAATGGATTATATCAACACACACATCTTTAGTACTGCAAGTTCCTTCTTGATTAATTTCAATAGATTCATTTGTATTTTGAAGTTTGCATACTTGTGTATATGATATAGAGGATTCTTTTGCTATCTTTTGTCTTCTCTCAATCTCGGCTTCTTCTGTACTAATAGCCAATCATGCTTGACTATCTCTTAATTCTTCTATGGTTCTTCCATACCTTGGTACATATTTCTCCTCATTTGATAGAAATATGATATTTCTTGGTGCTTGATCCATGTCTGTTTGTGCTTCTTGTGGTGTTACTTCTTGGTCTTTTTCATCCTCTTTCTTTTGTTGTCTTGTATATGCCTCTCTTCTCTCGATTCTGAGTTCTTCTTGTCTTATTTCTAACTCTTATCTTTTGTTTTGTAAAAGACAAGTCTTCATTTGTGATAGTTGCTTTCTCTTCATTCTTTTCTTCACTTGATATACTAGATGATACATCTGGACCCTATTCATATTCATTTGAATCTGTCTCTAAACTATTGTCTAGGATTACACCATTGTACCATACAGGAATATTGTATGGTGAAAATAGTTCTCTAATTTCTACCATCTCTGCTTTTACTGCTTCTCGAATATCTTGTTCAAATTTTGCATTTGCTCGTATTCCTTGAACTTGTTTACAAGATTCTTCTTCTTTTTTTATTGCAAGTTCATCTTGTTGTTTCTCATGTTCTTCTTGTTTTTGTTTATTGGCTACTATTTCTGCTACTTGTTGTAGCTTTTCTTGCCATTGTTCTTCTTTAGGGACTGATTTCTTTCTCTACTTTGGTTGTTGATAATTATGTTGCTTTTGATTTGATTTTAGATATCCAAGTCCTGATTTATCTTCTTTAGATTACGAGTGAGGATAAATAGGTTCTAAAATACCTTGATGTCGCTTACCAATTGGTCCTTTTCCTTCATATCCTATTTTTTGCATGATCTTATAACCATTGCCATATTGCTCTATGAGAATATTTACTTATGCAGTTGTTTCTATAGTTTCATTTTCATCTTTGTACAACCAACCAAGAATGTCCTTGTCTTCAGTTTCTTTTGCAAGTGTTCCAGCTCTAACAAATGCTCCATTAAATATTTCTTTTGATTTTTCTGAGATCCGTTGTTGGATATTTGTTGGCTTTCTATATGATTTAGGTGAAAGTGGAAAATTATGCAAAGAATATTTTTCCATTCCTTCATCATTTGATTTGAGCTTTTTATCGAAAGTTTCCCATAACTTTTCTTGAATTTCTTCGGTAGGATATATTGATTCTTTGTTATGTGGAACTCTTGTATCTTGTGTTGGCTTCAGATTATTAAAATATTGGCTTGAGTCTACAATTATAGTGACCTCTTGTCCCTCATGAGGAAACTTTACACATTGGTGATATGTAGAAGGAACTACTTGCATGTTGTGAATCCATCGCCTTCCCAGAAGAATGTTATAAGAGAGATTCAAATCTAAACCCTAACAGAATGTATTCCTTTCCACATGTCCTATTTTGATTGGTAACACCACAGTTCCTTTAGAAGAATACTCCTCTTCATCATAAGCCTTAATGGTTATTTTTTTCTTTGGATCTACTACATGTTCTAAATATCCCAGAGCGTTTATTAAACTTAATGCACAAATGTTTAAGCCAACTCCACCATCTATGATTACGCGTTTGACACAAGTTTTATTAATGGTGACTTCAACATGTAAGGGAGCATTGTGAGGATGTTGCAAGGACGCATCATCATTTTTAGAAAATGATAAGCAATGAGGGGCTATGGGCTATAAGGTGTCCCACCATGTTTTGGAACTGATCTACATCCAAGTCTTTTGAAACTGATGTTTCTGTTAGAGCTTTTTCTAAAATTTCCTTATGCATAGATGAAACTTTGAGAAGTTCCAAAATTGATATTTGAGTAGGTATTCTTTGCAATTGTTCCACTAAGTTATATTGTCATGAAGTGGAGGTCAATTCATTCGTTATACTTGGAAATGTGACCTTCGCTTTGCTTCTCGTAATAACGTTGATTGGTTCTGAAGGTGTGTTATCTTTAATGATGATGACATTTACCACATCATCATATGTATAAGTGTAGTTCACTTTGGCTTTGCCTTTGTCATCTTTTGATTTAGATTTTTCACCTTTTTCATAGTTTGGAAGCGGATTGAAGGCTAGGTGTGATTCATTTGTCTTATGACTATCCACTATTATAGTTCCATTATCGATTAAATATTGTATAAGGTGTTTCAATCTTTGACAATCATTAGTTTGGTGTCCTTTATTTCGATGGTAATTGCAAAAATGATTTTCATTCCACCAATTTGGTTTGATTTGTGGTTCATAACTTCTTACTTCTAGTAAAATAACCATCTTGTTCGCAAGAAGAGTTTTCAAAGATGATTCCAAGGGTTCTCCAATGTTTGTGAATTTCCTGCAAGTATTGGAGAAGAAAGACTTGGATTTATTATTTTCTTGATTGTTATTCCTTGGGATCTAACTTGGTAGATTAAAGATTGGTTGTTGTTTTGTAGTAGTATTGTCGTCATTTCCTCCATTGATGACATTCCTATTATTTGACCATAACTTGGGTTTGTCATTGTTGTTGTTGTTGTTGTTGTTGTTGTTGTTGTTGTTGTTGTTGTTGTTGTTGTTGTTGTTGTAAGAATTATTGCAAAGTTTTAGCTCTTCTTTCTTTACCATCACATCTTCTATCTTCAGACCATTCTTAATCATCTTGGCGAAAGAAGGAGGACATTGCATTTTTAGATGATAACTCATTTCATTGATAAGATTATCAATTAATATGTCCATGTTTTCTTGACCAGGTACATCTCTTGGACACCTATTCAACATTTGTTTCCATCGTTGTAGGAAGATCATGAAAGACTCACCATTCTTTTGTTTAACATTGCATAAATTCAGCATTGTTATCACATTCCTTACATTGTAGGAGTATTGTGAAATAAACCTATTCATGAGTTCTTCAAAAGATTTGATTCCATATGGTAATTTGGAGAACCATTCCATTGATTGTCCATTTAAACTCCTAGGGAATAGACGCATCAGGTAAGTTTTGTCATGTGCAAATTCCATACTCATAGTCCAAAACTCCCTAATGTGATCTTGAGGATTAGATTTTCCATCGTATGTATCATATTTAGGCATCTCGCAATGTTGTGGAAATGGTATCATATTCAAACTTTTATCAAAAGGATATGGGCAAATATCTTCCAATGAATACTTCTTGGAGCTTGTTCCATTCTGCATATCTTGTATTTGTTGTTGTAGAGTTTGCATTTGTTGAGTGAGATTTAACAATGGATTGTCCATACGATTTCTCCTTGTCTCTTCGTAAGTTCTTCTATCACTACGCTCTCTTCTTGTGTCATCATGTTCTTTTCTTGTTTCTTCATGGCGTTCTTTGTTTATATCTTCATTATTTGGATCATCTGTGTTTTGAGTATTACTTGTTTTCGCATCTTGTTTTAAGCTTCTATGTTAAAGTCTTGTGGCAATTTAGCTCCTGATTTTGCCAACGTCAAAAGATATTTTTATTTTTTATTTGCTAATAATTTTTCCATTAGTCTATCAAATATTTTTTCTTTCTCAAGGTCTCTAATGGTGTTATTGACTACTTCTTCATCAACAGCCGTGTACCCAAAAGTGTGGAAAGTTGAATTATCTTCTTCTTTCATTTGTTTTTGTTGTTTTATGAGTTGTTCGTATTGAGCTCTAGTCCAAACTGGCATGTGATTGTTTCAAAAAATTTGAAGTTTTCTAAAGACAACTCAATAGGTGATTATTGGTTTAAGAAGGTATGCTTTATTGATTTTACCACTATTGTTTGTTCGTTGTGATAAAGAGTCTCTTTGTTGAAAAGCATGTCCTTGCAAAATTTCTCTATCAAATTTTGTCCCGCAACCACGTAAATAGTGACAAAAACGATGTAGCAATGTCCTATGTTTTAATAAGATCTTGAGATTGATATACAATAATCTTATCCTTTTCTGAGTAGCTTTATAACTGGGTTTTATTTTCTTAAGGCGATACTTAAAAGTCATATAAGCATATGATAGTTTAAAAGTTTGCATGACTCCAATGTGAGCGCAATTTGGATTTTGATATAACCTAGGTTCAAAATAGGAAAGATATATCCAAGGTAATGAACACAAGGTGGATTGATCAAGTGACGTGATAGAGGATTTGATATATCCTAATGAGAAACTAACAATGATGTTGATTTTTGCACCTAAGATGTTTGAATCAATAGCTTGTTGAATGTTTAATGCTTATAGAAACCTTTTTTGGAAATAGCATGTTGGATTGGTGACCCAGTTATCGAACTAGTTTGAAAATGTGTGAGTTTAAAGACAATTCTACTCAAGAAGTGTTTTGATACTGATTTTGAAATTTTGGTTTCATATTCTTTGTTTCAGATGTGAAAAAGCCTTTGTGTTAACTTTTTTTGGTCAAAAGTGCTAACTTATGGGATAAAAGCGCTAGTTTGTTGCTTGAAAGCTCTACTCTGACTATGTTTCAATGATTCTTTTCAAATTTTCCAGCAAGTTGTTGGATTTTTGCTCATTTTTAGATGATGATTTTCTTCAATTTTTGAACATTCTGAGCATGCTATAGACATAGAAGACACAATGTTTGAAAAACAAAATGCACAAGCAAGTACAAATCTTATGGTAGGCTGAGACAATAATTGTTGAATCTCGCATGGGGTTTCCCCCAAGGCTACGCTATTCAAAGCAGATATTTAGATGCTTGACCCCACTGGCTCCACCCTCAGCACTCACTTCTCTGGAGAAGCCAAGCACCAGTTTCCATGAAAACTCCCCATGGAAAAATTTATATCTCTACTAAGAACCATATGTGTGTGAGCCGCTTCATAGGTCCGACCTCCTGCGCCAACAATTAGAAGGATTTTGGCAACTAGTACAAGTGGTTTTTAGTAAAGGCTTTTGGTCATGTGGCCATACATGCAACACTTTCAGCTCTATAAATACAGAAGGTTCCCAACCTATAGAGGTTATGCTCCATAGGGTTTATGGGGAAACATAATGTCGGTATGAACTTATCAGCACATGTTGCTTGTGACTTTCATCACAAACATGATTTATTTAGACTCGATCGAAAGGACTTGGTATTAGCTCGTTTCCACTTTGAGTTGTTCCCCTCTCACTGGCCCCCTCAAGGTAGCTCGGGAAGGCAGGCCCTCTAAAGGCTACACATAAAAGAAAGTAGGTCTGGTTTTCTTATCACCGTATGAGGGTGAGAGCATACTTACCTACTACTTCATCAAGCACGGAAAACACAAGTTTATTTTAGCCTCCTAAAGTCTATGTGCAACTACTTTAAAGAATTCACTCAAAATGAAAGTTGCATGTTGTCAATTTATCCCCTTAGTTAAGCTAAATGAGCAAGATATGATGTGTTACTTTCCAAAATAAAACTCTAAATTAACTACGTGAGAAAATGCATGAAATTATCTTAAAAACAATCCTGCACATAGATATGTGAGTAGTTTGAAAAAATTTAGTTCTTGGACATTCGGACCTGCAAGAAAAGTTTGGTAGTTGCAAATAAAAGCATTGTCCTAACAAATGTGTTACGTTTCACCTCAAAAGCGCTAACCTAGAGGACAAAAGCATGAACCTGTGATACAAAAGCACTGCTCTGCAGACTAAGAAGTGAGAAATCACTGACAAAAGCACTAACCAAAATGACACATGCGGTGATCTGTAGGACAAAAGCATTTCTCTGAGGATTAAATGCGTTGATTTGTAGACAAAAGAACTAACCTAAATGTCAAATGCACTAACCTTCAAGACAAAAGCACTAACCTATTAAATAAAAGCATTGTTAGAACTCACACAGGCGTGAATCTGGATTACAAATGCGTTAATTTTTTTTTTGCAAGAACTAGATAGGATATTAGAAAGATATATGTGAGGCTCTAGCCCCACGGTGGGCGCCAAAATGTGTCGACTTGAATTTCATCATCAAAATACTACCTGCAACATGTTAGTTTCACAAAATGCAAAGGAAATGCTACAGGAAAATCCAAACTGAACCAATGAAACTACATGAAATGAATGTTAAAATAAAAACATTATTTTTACCTTCATGATTTAAGTCTTATTGTGTCCTAACTCCATTGTTCCTAGTTGCAGATGATGTGCTCTTAGACAAGCACTGATAGCTTCCAAGATGGCATATGAAGAATGAACTGATAACTGATAGTTAACTGATACTATGATATGCAATGCTAAATGATTATACTAAATAATTATGTTAAATTGCTTCAAGATTAAAACTCACAGATGCATAAGTTTTCACAAAATTTTAACTTGAAAACTCATATGAAGACTAAGTCTTTCTCAGCTCAAACTCCTACTTTTATAGACTTTTGAGAGGATAAGATGATGTGGCCTAGATCAACAGTCATGATCAGATCTGCAGATTTGGATGGTTGTGAGAAAAGGTGAAGGTTGAGAGAAAGGGGGAAGGATAACACAAGTGTCACTCATCTCACCTTGACTGGGTTGCTGACCGAGAAAATCTAGGGATGGTTGGAGAAGATGTAGGCATGAGAGGACAAGTGGACTCAAGTCCTTCCTAAGATGTAGGGATGTTGGAGAGAATATAGAAGAAGGTTAATAAATATGTGTACGTACACAATATTTCATTTATTTTGGAAGTTGGAGATAAGTGGCTAATAAATGTTTATTCATTTTAATTTTGTTGAATTAATTTAGCCACATGATGGATGAGTTGGCAAAGGAAAGATGAAGTGGAGATGGAAGGTGAGTTGGAAAAGGGATTAAATAATTGAAGAAATCATTAAATATTTGAGACTATAGGATAAAAGAATAACCATTAAATATTAGATATTTAATTGATTGAAGGAATAATTAAATAGTAGATATTTAATTAATTGATTAGAGAAATAATTAAATATTAGATATTTAATTAATTGATTAGAGCAAAAGGATAAATAAATAAATTAATAAAATATTTCAACTAAATTAATTAATAGAAAGAAATGAAATGAATTAAATAAATTAATCTCTTCAAATTAACTATTTAATAGAAGAATAATTATTAAATAAATATAAAATATTTATTTAATCGCTCATAGCCATTTTTATGTGTATACACAAATTATAGAAGAGGACCCAAATCAAGGGAGTCAAACAAATGCAAATCCTAGAGGACATAATTGTGGTAATAGGAGAGAGTGTTTCGTATCAGAGTCACCTTCATCCTTATATTACAAAAACTAGAAGTTCCCAATACCCATGCTCATGCCAATTTTACTAGGAAATCTCATGAACAACCCCACAGTTGTCCTTTCCCATGGAGAAGAACTACCACTACACATGCTCATGGTGATACCCAAGATCATACCAATGCATACAATTACACCCAAGCGAACATTCAAAATCATGACACGAGGAGCCCCCGTGTCAGATTTGGGGGCAATACTCAAGATCACTCTTATGATACCTCCCATCCTCATGGTCATGACATGTATCGACCTAGACCTAGTGCTCCTCACTACAATACCATGCCAAGTGGTCCGTATCCAAGCTATAACTATGTCCCTCCTCCATATGAACACATCTATGATCACTACCATCCATAAATGCATTATATCCCTTCTCCTCCACCCGGTGGCTCGGGCATGGGACTAGCCCAAAGAGAAAAGACACCACCCAAAAATGACTTGCAACAACAAATCAAGTATTTGCAAAAGCAAATGGCAGACATGAATACACCAAAACAATAGTACATAATGAAAGACATATGTCCTTACCCATTTGATAGAAGCCTCCATTTCCTCCACATTTCATGACACCAAAATTTGATAAGTATAGAGGAAAAGGGGATCCTAAGGCACACATAAGATAATTTTTCACAGCTTGCATTGAGGTAGCAGGAGAAGGAACATACTTGATGAGATTGTTACAACAAATCTAAGGTGGACAAGCTATGGAATGGTTCTCCCAACTTCCACCTGGAATTAAGTCATGGAGTGTTCTAGTAGAAGCTTCCATATAGCACTTCTCATACAACATTGAAACAAATGTGTTAGTGACTACCTTATGCAATACTAAGAAGAAAAATGGGGAATCCTTCTCTTCATTTTTATAGTGATGGAGAGGTCTTTCTAGTCGATGCTCTTGTGATATCCCACAAAAACAAATGGTGGAAATGTTCACTCAAAAGGTTAACAAGGATATTGGATATGAGCTAAGAAAAGCTTATTTATCTATCTTTAAGGAATTCATAGAGAAAGGATTATCAACTGAGAAAGTCCTTATTGAACAAGGTGTTACAAACCTATTCAAAGAAAACAAAGAGGACTCAATAGGGAAAGACAAACCTCACTTTTGGAACAAGAATAAGAACACAGTTAATGATGGGGTAGTAAATGCAAATGTTGTAAAACCAAAAATGACTTTCTCTTGTGAAAGCTCATCCAATACAAACAATCAAGTGAACACTCAGAGATCATCAAAGCCTCAAAGAAAATACACTCCATTGGGAGACCCAATTGACACAACATTCAAAAAAATGGTCACAAAAAAGATCATAACACTACCAGATAATCCACCTTATGAACCAAAAGTGAAACCAACGTGGTGGAATGATGATGAATATTGTGAATATCATAAGAGCAAAGGACAAAAAACTAGCAATTGTTACAGATTAAAGGATTTCATACAAGAGCTTATTGATAATGGAAACATAGAAGTTGATGGTCATACCTCCAATGAGGATCACGTGATGTTTAAGGAGCCATTCCCTAAACATGATAAAGGAAAAGCCAAAACAAATAACCAAGCCAATTGTACTAAGATGTCTTATGATTATGACTCGACTGTTAACCACGTTTCAATGGACAATTATGTTTCTACCTATGGTGTCATAAAATTGCAACCCTTGCAATTTTAACCATATTTTAGGTCCTCACCTCGGCGACGACATCTCCTTCCCTAACCAAGACCTATTTTTGCATTCTCACCCCTTCACCCTTCCTCCTCCAAGACCTGTGGCTGCTCTAGACCCTGTTCGGACCCCAAAATAGGGTAGGACAGGGCATGGAGAGGATATGGGCATGGTTCCCTTGTCCCCACCTCTTAGGGTGGCCCTAATTTCGGTCTGTCCGGTCTCCTTGGCATAATTTGTCTTCGGGATTTGCAATTCCTCTTTGTCGACCTTCAGTGGTTGAAAAGTAATCCTTGAGGCATGTATAAAAGGGGGTTCAATTCCCTCATTTGGGAGGACAGGAGGCATAAGGATAAGATACGGGATTTCAAAGTCATCATCAAGCATTCAAGCATTCAAGTCTTCTTTATTCATCCATTGGAGAAACATTACAACATTTATTTACAAGCATGTGTGTGTGTGTTAGGGTTTTGTTATGTTACATGCCATTTCATACAACATTTGTGGTTACATTCAAGAAGCAAAGCAATCATCATCAACAAATTGTAGATCTACAAGGTATACATTTCCATTATTTACATTCAAGAACTTGTAATTAATTTCTTTCAAGGTTGATTCCTCAACTGGGGTTTGACTGAGGCAAATCCCTATCCAAAACCCCCTTTTCCTCTCTTTTCTATGTATAGGTTGCAGGTGCGCAACTATAATTATAGGTTTGCGCTTCATTTGCAGATACGGAAGAACCCTTTTCATTTCGCGGATTTTGTGGAGGACCATGTACATTCCCACCACGGTCTCGACGAATTTTCTCCAAATTTGCAGGGAAAATCCGTATCAGTCTAATTAACTTAGATCTGAAGTTACAGCGCGATCCCGAACTGGTAGCTTCTCATTTCACTTGTTTCCTCTCTCTTTTCCGCATAGTCAACAAGTCAACTTTCTCATTTACAAAAGAGGGTAAATCACACTTCAACCCTTGCAATCCATTTGGAATTCACATCCTTGTTTCCCTCGAATTTGGATCTAGTGGATTCAAGCCCCTCTTTTGAATGTAAAGTTCCTCCCAAGTGAAAATCATCCTAGTGGCTTCCTTTCTCTCTCCAAGGTGGGGAGACACTAGGATCCAATTTTCCACTTTACATTTTGGTGAACCCAACGTCTTACACATTAGTTCTAATTTCTCATTATTAGATCTAATTAATTGCAGTTTGCATTTCAAATTTTCATTTTCAAGTTTGATCTATTCACAAATTTAAGAGGTTAATTGCATAAATCCCTTAATTTTTCATTTTGAGAAAATTAAGCTTGTGAGGTGTAAAATTTTAATTGCTTGTTTCAGATCTGATTTCTATTTCAAAATTACAATTCAAATTTATCTCTTTATTTCTGAAAATTCAGTGGTCAAATCATAAAACCCTAATTTTTAAGATTCTTCTATTTTTGACCTTTGACTGCAAGTTTGATCGGTCTAGACATCTCCAAATCGGTTTTTTTTTTGGATTCTACATTAATATCATAATACCTATCATCCCTAAAAATTTTGAAAAATATTGGTCGGACCGTGTGCGTTCCCACCACGGTCCTCAGCTTTTTCCCAAAATTTAGGGAGACGGAATTGACTGTATTTTTCTGCTCAAATCCAGAAAATCAGCATACTTTATCAGTTTTAAAACTCTCTAAGGTCAAACACAAATTCAAAATTCATCAAATTCACATCTTAAAATTAATTTTCATAAAAAGGTCCTAATTTTAGATCTGCTTTTCCAGCAATTTTAGATTTCACTTAAGAGACTTTTAATGGCAGTTAATAAATTGGATTTACTTGCTCTTTTGCATATGCTTACATTATTTTTTGAAATATATTTACTACAATCATGTGTTGGATAAGAGTTTCTTTCATTTCCTATTGCTTCTCTTTCTTCATAGCATTGGTCGTATTGTGTTGTTAGGATTTCCAAATTATTTTCTTTTCAATTAGATCTCAAAGCTTGCATGCATCATTTATGTTGTATTATGGTAATGTTGTTAACCCAATGCATTTCCTATGTTAATCACCTTAAAGATTTTGCAGATCCTAAACCTAAAGATCCTAATCTTTATACCTCTCCTAGGGTATCTTGTGTGGATGAAATAAGATCTAATGATTTACCCAATGATATTTTTACAAGATAGCAAGCATTGGAAATCAATATGGATCCATCATTTTCTTCTACGCATACCCTTGAGCAAGGGGGGCAATATGAAAACATCAACATTCTTACATCTTTAGATCCTCCTTATTCTCCTACGACCTATCTTCAACATCAAATTCTATATAAGGAGGATGATGTCATGCATTTTATTCATGACCTTTCTCCTTGCATAGAAATCACTAAAAATGAGCTTTTAGATCATGAAGATGTTCTTCCCCAATCTTCCAAAAAGGATAAGATTGATAAAGGAAAAGAGATTTTTATTCCACATGATACTCCTTCTTCATCTACAAATCCTTTTATACCTCCTTGCACATCAGATTTCAAAGAAGTTCATGATCGTATTCCTCCATCTAGTCAGTTGTAACATTCTTATAGTTGTGGCTTTCATATAATTACAAAACAAGGTTTTAAAGGACAAGGAATTGGGAAATTTGAGCATAGAATTAGTGTCCCTATAAAACCTCCTACACAAACTACTACAAGAGGCCTAGGAAGTGGTACCCCTCTTTCTATGGACAAATTCCTTAGGCTTCAAAATTTTCAAGATTACCTTGAAAAACAACAAATCAAGAGAGTCTGCAAGAATGGTTCTTCTTCAAAGAGTCTTTTTTGCTCATTTCATCAAACCCATGACCATAATGTTGATGATTGCCCTGATTTTTAAAAATATATTCAAGATGGCATAGATAGTGGAAAAATAAGAATTGTGGATAATGAAACTTCTTCTCCTAACAAACCCTCTCCTTTATGTCAAGACGATATTTACCATCCTGGCAGATTAGCTGCAAGAATCTATTGGAGGTTGAAATATGACAAGAACATTTCCTTTCCTATTCAAAATAAAAACAAAAATCTTAAGCAAGTGAAAGGTATTGAATACTGCATTTTTCATGATTTATATTCACATTCTCTTGAAAAATGTTATGCATTTAAGAATTTTGTTCAACTGCAATATTATCTTGCACACATTTGTCTCACAACAGATCTAGTTGTATTTCTTGGTAAAAAAATCATGGCTTAGCATTTCTTTTCCCTTCATGTTGCTCTTCACCCTATGGCATAATTAGCCCATTTAACGGGAGCTCTTTATCATTAGTGGTGGTATTGTTTCACTTTAACATACTTTGGGGCAGTAACATGAAGTCCATTTTTCTTCTTCTTTCTATGCATTTATCTCTATCTTTGTGCATTATTCATTATTAGATCTCTTTTCTTGCATAGGGTTATTCTTATGTAAGCATATAATTGTTCTTTTGTTTTCCTCTTTGCTTGGAGAGGGGCATCTTTAATGAGTGTTTCACTTCTTCTCTTTTCTTCATTCTCTTGGAAATCTTACCTCTTCTATAGTTTCCATTATTCGCAAGTATAATATGCCCCTTAGCAGGGAATGATCTCTTGAGAAATATGTATCCCTTCCTTGAAAGGATTTGTTCCACTAGGATGATATATCACTTGAAACTAATCACCATTAGAAAATGTGTTATGTTTCTCCTTGTTCTTCTCACTTGGGGGGCAAGGATTTTCACTCCTTTCCCTTTCTTTCTTAGCATTATTTCTTTTAGGGGTTGTATTTTTCATATGTGATTATCATTTCTTACAATGGTATGATTCTATGATTAATCCCCCTTGGGGAATACATGATTCTTTTTTCCCTTTTCAAAGATTACCACTTCTTGAGATGTGTATGTTACATTTACTAATGTCTTTTCTTGCATGTGTTCATGTAAGTTCATTGCACATTTTCTTATGTTTAATCTCTCTCTAGTAGATTGTGTAAGCTCTTCTCATTGTCCCTTAGATTGGGGGGAAATGATCCTTCTCTCTCTTTCTCTAGGGATCCACTTTTCCCTATTAGGTGGATGGTGTGAGTTCTATTTCTTTATGTCATTCCTTGTATGGAATTGTTGTTGTTCACTCAAGGATTCTCTCTTATACAAGAGATGTTCATCCTTGATTACAACCTCTTTTATACTTGGTAATGTACATCTATGATAAACCCAACCATCCCTCTGGGCACTAAAAGTGAGTCATCCCTCATCAAGAATCCCTTTCATCTAGAAATAGGAGGAAGGATTGCATTCTTGTTCTAGAAGATGTTATATTTTTCTAAGACAAATCCTCTTGGGGGTAGATGTCTTTTGAACAAATATCTCTTCTCCTCCAAGGAACACCTTTACACTTACAAAAAGATATCTCTTTTCAACTATCTTACCCTTGCTTGAAGAGTATTCCCTCTCTTGCTTGGATTTATGACATTTTTGCATTAAGAATATCTTCTTTGTCATGAAGGTAGGTATCCTTGTTCTAGTTTCCTTAAGATATCAACATAAACCTATGTTGACATCGTAAGGGGGGGGCACCCACACTGCTCCTTTGTACTATACTTCTCTCATGCATTGTACAATGGGACATTCTTGGAACCAGAGGGAAGCCTCTTAGAGCAAGATGTCGTCACTTTTATTGTACAGTGAGACATTCTTGGAACCAGAGGGAAGCCTCTTATAGCAAGATGTTGTCACTTTTCTCTTGTACAATGGGTCATTCTCGGAACCAGAGAACAGACTCTTAGAGCGAGATGTCTTCACTTATTCTTTTCTTATACAGTAAGTCATTCTTAGAACCAGAGCACGGTCTCTTAGAGTGAGATGACACCACTTTTCTTTTATGCGGGGTGAATATTCTCGAAACCAGAGCACAGACTCTTAGAGAGGGATGTCACACCTTTCTTGACACTTGTACTATACATTCTATACAGGTTGTAGCATACTCAGGCATAGATACCTATGAGGCGCTTTGAACCTCACTTGCATACATGCGCATGAGGTTAAGTGGAACTAACAGTGTTCTCACTCTCTCTCTTTACATGGATCACCTAGATAGGCTCTAGGAGCAAGATTTTTCATGTCCTTCTTGTTGGTATTTTGATAATGTTTAAGTTGTGATTGTCATTGATGGACACACACTTATTTTATGTATGAGTTATTCTCCACCGGTAATATGTGTTATGTTGTTCACACCGGTATTATATGTCATTATATGTATAGTTTTTATTTGTAGAAGACTATCGGTGTTTTGAAGAAGAAGCTTACCGGTCGTAGCGATATGAAGACATCGAAGCAGTATGAAGACCTCAAGCGGAACGAGGACCCCTAGCGGCAGTTGATCTTCTTGATCAGAACATTGTGTTCCAGTTTTCCAGTCTTTGTTCATTAACCGGTAATCGGTATACTATGCTAAACCGGTATAATTGTAAAGTGTGATGAGTTATCATCCACCAACACTTTAGCGGTATTTTTGTTTCATGTTACCAATATGTCTAGATGCACTATACCCAGGAAATTGTAGTCTAATCTTATTGGACCAACATGAAATCAGATTCCTATATGAGGACATCATGTCTAGGATTTTGTGGTAGTTGATATGTGTGAATATTGTAGAGTAGATTAGGTTTGTGCGAAATAGGTATCTCACTACAGAGCTTGTGAGTGCAAAAGATAGAAGACCGAAGTAATGCTATAATGCATTAATGGAGAATTGTCAAGGATATAATCAAGCATTATGTGCTACCTTCTAGATCATTCACTTGTTGATTACTAATCTCTTCGACAAGTCTGAAACCCTTAACCAAGTAGGCCTAGCCAAGCCCATTGTAAATCCTCTAACAAGGTGGTTCACAGTTGTGGATCTAAAATCCTTTAACATGGTAGTCTTTAAAAAGACTTATCTCCTAACAGAGATTTGGATTCCTAACAAGATCTATTATGGTGAAGAAAATTGTAAGGCCTTAACCGGTCTGACCTTAACTGGTCTGGTTACTATTCTGCAGATAGTTGACTTGTGAATTTTACTCACCGTGGTTTTTCCCATCTGGGTTTCCAAGTCAAAATATCTTGTGTTGTGGTGATTGTGCTTTTGTGAGTGAATTCTCTATTTGCTATTTGGCTTGTTTATGTTTTAACCAATTTGATGTTTAAATTACTACACCAGACTGCTGAGAAATTGTTTAAGAGTTCGATTAAGTTTTTAGGCATATTAAGTCACCCCCCCCCCCTCTTAGTATTTATCAATTGGTATTAGAGGCAAGATTAATGCACCAAAAGAGAGACCGGTACCTAAGAACAACAACAAGAGCAAAGGTAAGCCAAAGTTTAAACATGTATGCTTCAACTCTCATAAGGAAGGACATACTGCCAATGTATGTAGGAGCAAGGCTTACAATAATTTTCCTTACATACAAAATAATGTGGCTAAAACTAGTAGATTTAATGGTCATTATTATGCATGAAACAAGTTTGGGCATAAAGCTTTTGAGTGCAAGTCGATTATAAACAACTCTGAAAGTTATGCACCAAGATCTAAAGGAGTTGTCCCAGAACCTCCAATTTGTCCCAGAACCTCCTATGAATTGGAACCCAAACCGATACAAAACCTATGACCAGTGATCAGATGGTTATGGAGCGACAAACAGTTGGAGAGCAACCTGTTTGATCTATCATGGTAGCGGTCACACTGCTGCAACATGCAGAAGGAAGAATGGAAATGTGAACACCGGACCATGGAGAACACCTGATATGGTATGCTATTGATAGTTATCATACTTAATATAAATACAGATCCAATAGCCAAGAAGATGAGAGGGGGGGGTGAATCATACAAACTTAATCTTTCATAAAAACATTAGATTCAACCTCGGTAACATATATTCAGCAATATAACCAAAATTGTTAAACATGCAAACTCAAAAGCATATGAACATCATAAACCTCATAACACCAAATTTAACGTGGAAATCCAAATAGGGAAAAACCACTGTGGGATTTCGGACCCACTAAGAAATATACTCTTCTAGAGTATGCTCGGTTAAAAGCAAATCATGTTAAAGATTACAAACACATTGCTAGATGTTACCCGGTTAAGGGATTTCCCTCAAATCTGTTAGGATCTTCACCTTGTTAGAAGTGACCTTGTTAAAGGATTTTAAACACTCAATCCGAATGTCACCTTGCTAGAGGGTTTTACAAATAAGACTATTAAGTCCACTCGGTTAAGAGATTTTCTGTTACTTTCACAAAATAACAGTAATAAAATCTATCTGCAACTTCACATCTAAAATTCTAAAGCAAATTCTTATTTGTTCAATACAATCTAGACATAGAACTAATCTTGTCCATCTGCTGGGCTTCTATACTCTGTTATTCAAACAGGTCTTCAAGCTTCTATGCTCGGTAATCACTATGTAGCATCCTTGTGCATACATTTGCCCACATACATTGTTTATCAACAA
Organism: Cryptomeria japonica; assembly: GCF_030272615.1. Classification (NCBI taxonomy): domain Eukaryota; kingdom Viridiplantae; phylum Streptophyta; class Pinopsida; order Cupressales; family Cupressaceae; genus Cryptomeria; species Cryptomeria japonica. Next base: position 151,433,708 of record NC_081406.1, on the reverse strand, counting down.
TTTCCTATTTATAAACAATTAGGTAACCGCTTCATCTCCTTGATCACATTTCCCATGATCAATCATAGCCATCAGATCTTCGATCTTGTCCAGGTTCGATGCATCTTTCGATCTGAAAATGTTTTACCCCGCCTAGGAACTTGCATATATTTCTTGGAACTTGTGCCAGGGTATTACGATTCAATCTGCGTTGTAGATCTTCATGCCAACTTTCCTTTGCCATAGATTCATTAACAAACTATATTAAAATCATTCAATCGGTTCTAGCTCATCGGCTTCCTTCATTAAATAACGCATGCAACCATTTAATGCATTCTATTATAGCTCGATTACAACTCAGTAACAACTCGGTAAATACTAAACTTCACTCGATAGACATTCTTCCTTCATTAACCGATAGCGATAACCTTAGGGTTTGCCGACTAGGTTCCTTAAGGTTTACTGACTAGGTTCTTTGCTTGATAACATAGTATAGTATTAACCTTTACAATTTACAACATATGTATGATGTTAAAACAATCTAAAACATCATGATCTCATCATTGTCTGACTCAGTAATAGTTGCCCATTGAATACCTTATTCATCCCCTTATTCATCATATTCTTTCCTATGTCTTTTACTGACATCTTTATAATCTTCAAATCATACTTCTCAAGATATGGCAACATCATACTGAATTAGAAAATCAATTTCTTGACATCAATGAAATAATAATAATATCAAGACAGTAAATATATTTAATCAGTTATATCCATAATCATCAACAACCTTCTCAATATCCTTATGAAATGCCAACAATCTTTCATTGTCTGTTATAATGCAATATTGCCAACAACTATCATTGCAACAAACTGGGACACACTGCCAAAGCATGCAGACTGAGAAAGAATCCATCGAGAGACATATTGGTCGACCCAAAAGGGAAGATCGATGTTGAAACCATCCAGGCAGATATGGATAAAACTTTGAAAAAGAAATCTGAAGAGAAGCCACAAGATGTACTAGTTTCCGCACCCAGTGTGGAGACCCCTGAATCGACAAACTGAGCTTCAAAAAGCTTAGGGGGAACATATCGGTAACATCTTGGACCCCTGGAGTATATCGGTAAAGTGCCTTTATCGGTATTGGCTACCTGTTGACCGACAGAAGAAATGAAGTGGTAAAAGGAAAAGTTACGGTTTGTGCCCTAATGGTGATGCATTTATTATGGTAGGTAGGAGCTTATTTAAAAGTGACTTTCGTCATCATTTTTAATTACCTATTTTTAAAGAAGAATTTTTCTAGCTTGAGCAAAGCAATAAGAGCGATTCATCTTGCATTTGAAAGAATTCAGGAAGATATCCTGCACAAGATTTTGCAGTCATTCAGAGTGGAGGTAAGAGTGGTAAAACAAGCTTTTGGAGAAGTGTGTTGTGTTCGACATCGGTGTACCCTAGTTCGGAATCGGCGAACCCTAGTTTGGAATAATAAGGTATTTTTCATCGAATCACTCTCATCATTTGGAATTATCTAGATATGGCTTCTACATCTAAAATCCCTTCCAGTTCTACCAAACCTAAGGAATCATCTGAGTTTATTAGGAAGAAGGTGAAATACAATGCCCTATCTCAAATTCCTGTCGGAGTCATTGTCAAAGGGGATGTTTCAGGATATATTGATTGCAAACTGGAAGACCTAGGGTCTCTAGTGATTCACTTCCAACTGAGTCTGTTCTGTGGAGATGATAAGAAGATTAAACCTAAGTACAACATAATTGAGAAAAAGAAACTTCACAATGCAGTATATTTTCTCAAGGAATTTACAGAAGAACACATTAAGATTATTCTAAGTAGGGTTCATGGTGACAAGAAGTATCTTGAGCGAACCCATGATATTACATCGGAGGCAATTCTTGTCGTGATCGGTTTCTGCAATGTTTGGGAAGTCCCCGTTCTTCGCAAGATCACCAAAACCAAAGTGACAGAGCTCACCGGTTCTGTGAGCGACCAACGAGCAATGACTTAAACACCATAAAAGGTGACTTGGTGAAATATGTGTGCATGGTAATCGGGTATAGAGTATTCTATGCTAGCAGAATGAATTATGTTCCTACAGCTGCGATGCATGCCGCTTATAGGATGATCAAGGAGAATGCAAAATGTGACTTATGTACCTGCGTGCAAAAACAACTCATGAAGAACCTGAAGTCCATCAAAGTGGACAAAACTCTGAGGTTTAAGTTCGGTCAACTGCTTGTCGGTTTGTTTTTCTATTTTCAAGGATATTTTCCAGGAGTTGGTGATGTTCAATGGTCGAGTGACCTACCGATTTCCAAACAAATAAAGGAGAGTCTGCAAGTAGTGGGATTTGCGTATCTGGAGACTCTGAACAGGTATTTTGATGGGTTCGGACTAAAGATGAACCAGAGAATGAGAATATCAGGTGATCTAGTTAAAAAATATGAAGATGATATTAGTTTCACAATCAAAATAGATCATTTCACAATGCAAGCGGTTGAGCCCAGAGAAGATGAAGTTGAGCCTATGGGTTATGAAGTGGTAAATGATATACTCACAGGGTATGCCTCTACCCTACTTGCTTCACCACTGGATCCAAATAAGAAGAGGACTGATACTTACTTCGAGAGGATCAAATCTATTGAAGTACCAAACTAGAAAAAGAGTAAAGCAGTGCCATCGACATCGGCACCGGTCACATTTGCTGCCAGTCCAAGAGTGACCAAGAGGTCACCAGCCAAAAAGAAACTGGAGGATATTCTGCCAAAGTTATTCGAAAGAAAGAGAAAAACCAGGAATAACTCACCAAATTTAGAAGACACTAAACTGGAGGTAGAAATGAAGAAGACAAGGCAATCAAGCAAGAAAATGAAGTCCACTGGTAATGTACCAGCAACCTCTACACCGGTAAATATACATGTTGCTTCTTACTAGCCTATGACACATTTTCAAAAAATTATGAAGAATGTTAAAAGGAAAGTACTTGACGATCTAAAAGATTATTTTGATGATCTTAGCGATAGTGAAAAGAAAGAAGTAGAGCTAGAGGTCATTAAATATTTGTGTGATAATGATCGGTCTCTGATTGACATTAAATTTGTTGTTCCTAATTCTTTATATAATTATTTGGATAATAAATGACGCATTGTCATTGAAAAGGAGCAAGAAATTAGGGAAGAAAATTTTGCCCAATATTTTCTTGATGCCTCTAATTCAGAATTGTTTGAGATTCTTAATCGGTACAAAGGTATCTTTTTCATGCGAAAAAGAAGACTTCAGCTACTCGGTGGCAAAACCTATGAAGTGGAAAAAGACACCCATCTATAGGTTAAAGCAACTGTCAAAATGTAGAAAGTATCAGAAGCTAATCAGCTGGCTGAGAAAGAGCCAAACCTATCCACAGCCAAACCTGATGAAATCTTCAATAGTCTGGATGAAAGAATAGAAGATCAAAATGAACCCATTGATGTTGATGTTGTTGGCATATGTGTAGAGTTTGATGACATGATGATAGTGTATGTTGTCATTGATGTCAATATGATGAAGTGCGAACCGGTATGATGAAGTGTGAATCGGTATAAGTGAACCGGTATGATGAAGTGTGAACCGGTATGTTGAAGTAAGAAAACTGGCAAGTGAACTGGTAAATGCAAAGTTTGTATCAGGGTTTCACTCGGTATGACTACCGGTTGGTAGTCTCAGCTTCAGGGTTTGTGGTTGATGCATTCCAAGTCTGTGCGATTCGACCGACGATATCCTGTGATGAGTTAGCATTAAAATGAAGATTGGATCGCATTGCCACATCAGCCTTGTGCGTGTGAAGGATTTCCTTGAGGATCTTGTATGAAGAGATTGATTCTATCTACCTCGAGAATGTGCAAAATCTTAGTAAATGATGGAGAGCGCGTGATGGGTTATCAGCTTCCAAAAGCGGTGAAGAACGGACAATGCAAAACATCTTAAGATTTGTTCAAGATTGTTTTATCCTATGTAATTGCAGATGTAAAGGAACTGAAGTGGATCTGCCTTGGCATTGAGTGTTGTTATCAGATCAGTGTATTACCTGTTGACTTCTAACCATTTCAGCAGTTGGAAAATCCCTTTACCGGGTAGATTTAACAGGCTTTTTGTAAATCCTTTAACAGGGTGACTCAAAATCATTGAGTTCTTCAAATCCTCTTGTGAGGTAACCTTTAACAGGGTTTTAACCTCTAACCGGGTATTTAGCCATCCCTTAATTGGGTGATCCCTGGCAGGATCAGTTCCTAGCGGAACCTATTGTAAAGTCTTTAACCGGACTAGGTTCCTAACAGAGCGAACTTCAAAAGAGTTCAAGATCAACTTGTGGGTATTCATCCCCACCGTGGTTTTTCCCAGTTGGGTTTCCATGTGAAAAATCAGTGTGTTATGTGTGATGCCTTTTCATGTGATGATTTAGTGTTTTTTGTTAAGTGGTAATGCATGCAGATCTAATGGTCATTGTATTTCTGATGTATTACTTGCTTAAGCATATGGGTGAAGTTGAGATGAGATATTAGGTTATGAGAAATTCTAAGTGCTACCGGTTTATGTCTTTTACAGTCTTATTGTGTTTTACCGGTATTGTCTTGGCTTAGGTTGGTGATGTTGTTTGACAGTTAGTGCAGTCTTTGCAGTTTAAGTTGTTAGAGAAGTTTTTGTTTGTACAGATTCACCACCCCCCCTCTCAGTACCTGTTGGGTATTTACTGTTCATCATTATTCATCAATTGGTATCAGAGCGTCCTCCAGGTCCTCGGTGCTATAAGCTTAACTGCTTGAGGAAAAGATCCTATTCTAATGATGAAGAGGGAAGGTCCTAAGTTCAACAGAGATAACTTTAAGATATGGAAGGACAGAATGAAGATCTACATTAAAAGAATGGGTGCTCAACACTGGAACTATGTTGAGAATACTTATGTTGTCCCTACTAGTACTCTCACTGATGATCAAAGAAGAGAGATTCAGGAGAATGGGAAAGTCATGGAAGCTCTTATCAACAGTCTATCTGATATTGAGTTTATAGATGTTCGGGATAAAGACAATCCCAAAGATGTATGGGATACTCTGGAGAATATCTATGGCGATGATGAGCATGTGAAACAAGCTAAGGAAGAGAGCCTTAGGGGAAAATTCGAAGACATGCGGATGGTTGAAGGAGAGACCATTCTACAATATGGGATAAGAATTAAAACTGTTGTTGGAGACATCAAGAGTGCAGGAGGTACAATGGATTCCACCATTGTTAGCAAAGTTTTGAGATCCTTGTTACCGGTCTATGCAATAAGGGTTGCCACTATTCAGGAGTTGAGATCTATTGACAAGACAAAGGTATCCCTAAACTCCATCATTGATAAGTTGACCGCATATGAGCTAAATAGTTATGATGGCAGTGTTCAGAAGACTGAATCAACCTTTAAAGCATCTGTTGCACCATCTAGAAAGGGAAAAGAAGTTGGTACCAGCTATGAACCTAGACAAAGCAGAGATATGGATGATGAGGAGATCCTGATGGAATTTGAAGCTCTTCTTGCAAAGAAACTTCCTAAGGGAACTGAAAAATACAGAGGTAAGATCCCTTTGAAATGCATCTCTTGCAATAGGATAGGACACATTGCTATCAACTGTCCAAATAATGATAATAAGGACAAATCGGAGAAGTTTAAAAAGTTCAAAGCAGGAAATAGGAGAAACTGTCTTGTTGCAGTCGATGAAGGTGTCATTGATGATGAATCAGAAGATGAAGAAAGTGAAGACATAGTGTTTGTATCCGTTAAGGAAGATGTGTCAGACAAGAAGGCTCTTGTCTCTCACTTTGGTAATTCTAATGAGTGGATTATTGATAGTGGATGTTCTCACCACATGACTGGTGACCAGAGAAAGTTTTTGTCTCTGGACGAGTACGATGGAGGTGTAGTCTGATTTGGTAATGATGCACCATGTATGGTAAAATGCAAAGGGTCAATCTCTCTAAATGGAAAAAGCAGTGCTGATAATGTGTATTGGGTAGAAGGTCTCAGGCATAACCTTTTGAGTGTTGCCCAGCTGAATGATAAAGGACTCAATCTGAAATTCAAAGATGGAGTGTGCAAAATAAAAGGAAAGAGTGGTGAACTGATGGCCACCGGTATACAGACCAAAGGTAACTTATTTCAATTAAATACAAATATCAGTCAATGTCCAATGGCTAAGTTTGATGATAGTTGGATATGGCATAGGAGACTCTACCATGTAAATTTTGATAATATTGTGAAGGCTAGTAAGATCAAGGTAGTTAGAGGATTGCCTGTGTTGAACAAACTAGAGAATCCTTTGTGCAGAGAATGCCAACTGGGGAAAATGTCTTCCTCAACCTTCAAAAGTAAATCTTTCACAACAGATAATTTACTTGATCTTGTGCATACTGATTTGTGTGGTCCTATGAAAACTAGGAGTATTCAGGGGGATAGGTATTTTATGATTCTTACTGATGACAACTCAAGAATGATGTGCGTCACATTCTTGAAAGACAAGTCTGAAGCTTTTGGAAAGTTCAAAGCCTTCAGAGAATTAGTAGAGAAGGAAAGTGGCCAAAGGATAAAGTGCTTAAGAACCGACCAAGGAGGGGAGTTTACTTCTGGTGAATTCAACAAGTACTATGAAGAGAACAACATCAAGAGGCAATTATCTGCCCCCCAGACTCCATAGCAAAATGGCCTAGCAGAAAGGAACAACCGGACTATAGTTGAAGCAGCCAGAACGATGCTAATTCAAGGAAAGATTGCTCACACTTTTTGGAGAGAAGCGATGAGCACTGCAGTCTACACTATGAACCGGGTACTCATCAAGAAAGGTAAGGATAAAACTCCTTATGAGTATTGGACCAGTAAAACACCAGTAGTAAGCTACTTTAGAGTATTTGGTAGCAAGTGTTATATCAAGAGAAGTGAATACCAGAGCAAGTTTGATGCAAAATGTGATAAGGGAATATTCCTAGGGTATTCCACCAAGAGCAAATCTCTCAAGTGTTTTAGCAATAGGACTCAAAGAATCGTTGGGAGTATCAATGTTAGAGTTGATGAAACCTCTGAGAAACCTGAGGAAACTGACAGCGAGCGAGCGGTAGACAAACTGGATGTAACCTTATGGGAACCAGTTGCAAAACAACCAAGTACAAGTAACAGCACTCCTACACCTGTAGATGTTGCGGTAGATGAAGATGAAGATGAGGATGAAGAGGAAAAGCAAGAGGAATCAACTAAGATCATTCCTAGGTATGTAAAGTTGCATCATGATCCAAAGCAAATCATAGGGGATAAGGATGCAGGAATACTTACAATAAGAAAGGTCAGAGATAATTCTTGCATGATTTCTGAATTTGAGCCCAAAACTTTTAAAGAGACACATGAAGATGAAGAATGGATTAAGGATATGGAAGAGGAACTTGACCAGATAGAGAAGAATGGTACATGATCTTTGGTACCCAGACCTGAGCACAAAAATGTTATTGGCACTAAATGGGTTTTTAGGAACAAGCTAAATGAAGATGGCACTATGGCAAGAAACAAAGCAAGATTGGTATGTAAAGGATATGCTCAAGAGGAAGGAGAAGACTATGGAGAAACCTTTGCTCTAGTAGCTAGATTGGAAGGAGTTCGAATGCTACTTGCATATGCAGCCTTCAAGGGATTCAAAGTGTATCAGATGGATGTAAAATCTGCATTCCTGAATTGAATACTTGAAGAAGAAGTGTATATAGAGCAACCAGATGGGTTTTCCCTATCAGAAGACAGTGATATGGTGTGTAGGCTACATAAAGCCTTGTATGGATTGAAGCAACCACCTAAAGCATGGTATGAATGTTTACACTCCCATCTTGTGAAGATTGGATTTGAAAGAACAAGTGAAGATAACAATATCTATCTGAAGTCAGAAGGAGATCAAATTATGATCTGTGAAGTGTTTGTTGATGACATAATTTTTGGTGGAGATGATAAGATGAGCCATACATTTGCAAATGAAATGAAGAAGGAATTCGAGATGTCACTAATCGGAGAGATCAAGTTCTTCATTAGACTACTGATTCAAAAAATGAAAGATGGTATCTTTATCACTCAGTCCAAGTATGTCAAAGAGGTGTTAAAGACCTTTGGCATGGAAGACAACAAACCGGTTGGTACACCAATGATGACCGGTTGCAAATTATCTAAAGAAGATGATTCAATGTTGGTGAATGAGAAGGAATATCAGTCAATGATTGGTAAATTGCACTATGTAGTACACAATAGACCAGACATTGCACATGCAGTGGGCATTGCTGCACATTTTTAGAAAAGTCCAAGAGAATCTCACATGGTAGCAGTCAAGCAGATTCTTAGATAGCTGAAGGGAACTATAGATTATGGATTGTGGTATCCATATAATAATGATTTCAATCTCAAAGTGTTTACTAATGCCAATTGGGCTAGTAATGTGGACAACTGAAAGAGCACAACTGGTGAAAGAGCACAACTGGTGGTGCATTCTTTCTTGGTGGTAAACTAGTCTCATGGATGAGCAAGAAGCAGAGTTGTATCTCTCAGTCCACAGCAAAAACAGATTATGTAGCAGCATTTATGAACTGTACTCAGACAATCTGGATGAAGCATGTATTAAGTGGTTTCAAAGTCCCTATATCTGAACCTGTGAGTATCTTTTGTGATAACACAAGTGCAGTTAATATTTCCAAGAATCCGGTATTGAATGCTAGAACTAAGCACTTCAAGCTCAAGTATCATTTTTTGAGGGAGAAAGTTCAGAACAAAGAGGTTGTATTGGAACATGTTTCCAGTAAGGAGCAGTTAGCAAATATATTCACCAAGCCTCTATCAAAGGCTACATTTACATATTTAAGAGGTGAATTAGGGGTGTTTCCCCTTCAAGAGGTGAACTAAAGGTATGTGCTCCACATCAGTCAGGTATTGCATTGTCAAATGTTTTCAAGATTGATGTGTTGAAGGATGCTACTCCTCAGGGGGAGCAGCATAGTGGAACATGAAAGCTTGTGCCTCCACTTTGGAATTGTTGTCAAAGGGGGAGAAGATGTGAAATGAAGAAGATATCTACAGTATTGAAGACACATAATATGGAAGAAGATGTAGAGATATATCTTTGTGTATTGCCATCAATGCCAAATGGGGAGATTGTTGGCATATGTGCAGAGTTTGATGACATGATGATAGTACATGTTGTCATTGATGTCAATATAATGAAGTGTAAACCGATATGATGAAGTGTGAACTGGTATGTTGAAGTAAGTAAACTGGTAAGTGAACCGGTATATGCAAAGTTTGTATCGGGTTTTCACTCGATATGACTACTGGTTGGTAGTCTCAGCTTCAGGGTTTCCAGTTGATGCATTCCAAGTCTGTGCGATTCGATCGACGACATCCTGTGATGAGTTAGCATTGAAATGAAGATTAGATCATGTTGCCACGTCAGCCTTGTGCGCGCGAAGGATTTCCTTGAGGATCTTGCACGAAGAGATTGATTCTATCTACCTCGGGAATGTACAAAATCTTAGTAAATGGTGGAGAGTTCGTGATGGGTTATCAGCTTCCAGAAGCAGTGAAGAATGAACGATGCAGAACATCTTGAGATTTGTTCAAGATTGTTTTATCCTATGTAATGTGATTAAATGGTCAGGATTGGACCAACTGTATTTTTAACCTAGATGCTTAGGGTTTTAGGTTTTGGCCACCGATCTAATTGTTATCTATAAGGTCGATGATGTTTTTCATTTGAAGTTGTTGGCAAATGATTGTATGTGAGGTGATTCTTGCCAGACCAGAGAAGTGAGTAGAGACCTGCAGAGTGTGATTGCAGATGTAAAGGAGCTGAAGTGGATCTGCCTTGGCATTGAGTGTTGTTATCAGATCAGTGTATTACGTATTGACTTCTAACCATTTCAACAGTTGGAAAATTCCTTTACCAAGTAGCTTTAACAGGCTTTTTGTAAATCCTTTTACAGGGTGACTCAAAATCATTAAGTTCTTCAAATCCTCTTGTGAGGTAGCCTTTAACACGCTTTTAACCTCTAACTAGGCATTTAGCCATCCCTTAATCGGGTGATCCCTAGCAGGATCGGTTCCTAGCAGAACCTATTGTAAAGTCTTTAACCGGACTAGGCTCCTAACAGAGCAAACTTTAGAAGAGTTCAAGAACAACTTGTGGGTATTCATCCCCACAGTGGTTTTTCCCAGTTGGGTTTCCACGTGAAAAATCAATGTGTTATGTGTGATGCCTTTTCATGTGATGATTTAGTGTTTTCTGTTAAGTGGTAATGCATGCAAATCTAATGGTCATTGTATTTTTTTATGTATTACTTGCTTAAGCATATGGGAGAAGTTGAGATGAGATATTAGGTTATGAGAAATTTGAAGTGTTACCGGTTTATGTCTTTTACAGTCTTGTTGTGTTTTACTAGTATTGTCTTGGCTTAGGTTGGTGATGTTGTTTGACAGTTAGTGCAGTCTTTGAAGTTTAAGTTGTCAGAGAAGTTTTTGTCTGTACTGATTCAGCCCCCCCCCCTCTCAGTACCTGTTGGGTATTTATTATTCATCATTATTCATCAGATGCACTAGATGTTGAGGACACCACTCTAGAGAAGGAGAAAGTTGAAGAGAAGAAAGTGGAGAAAGAAAAAGATGAGAAAGCGACAAAAGAGAAACTAGAAAAAGAAAAAGCAGAAAAAGAGAACTGGTAAAAGAGAAAGCGAAGAAAGAGCAAGCGGAGAAAGTGAGACAAGAGAAAGAGAGAGAAGAGAAGGAAGAAGAGAAGAAGAATGAATAAGAGAAGAAGAAGGAAGATGAGAAGAAGAAAGAAGAGAAGAAAAAGAGGGAAGAAGAGCAAAAGATAGAAGAAGAGAGTGGAAGAGGAGAAAGAGAAGGTTGCCAAGGTAGCCCAGGAAAAAGAAGAAGAGGAGAAGAAAAGTCAAGAGGAGATCAAGGCAAAGGAAGGAGGACAGACTCCTAAGGCAACCGGAGATCAATCCAAGCAGGTTGACCCCACCAGTCCCACCGATTTGACTCTTACCTTTCTTACTCAATCGGTTGATGAAAGTGAGCTACTGAGGAGCATTCAACTAGCTCAGGTCAGATTGGAAGAACTGGAAAAAGAAAGAACAGGATGCCATTCAATTTGTTGTTGACACTCTTTCCAATCTAATCCCCGATACTAACTTTCCTAGTACTGATTCCTCGCTAGCCAAGTTAAAACTTCTTTGCACAGTAGTAGATGATCAAGTGCAATCTTTAGAAGATGTTGCCTAGGTTTCTGCAGACAAGAAGCATGAAAAAGCTCTAAAAGTTTCATTAGTAAAGCAAATGGATGTAGACAGAGCAAAAATACTTACGCAAAAGGATGATATAAGTTTAGCTATGGCTGAAGGTAACCTACTCTTGAGCAAAATCTGCCAACCTCACCTATTTTGTGATGATGCTCTGAAAAAGAAGAGTCAACTCCAATCGGAGTTACAAAAGTATATCGGCAACTTCAAATTGCCATATGATTCGTTCACAGTGTATGGACATACTGTTCGCACTCACCAGCATTAGATTGCAAATATTGAATGAGAGATCTGCAAGCGACTCAAGATCCACAGGAGCTCCAGTTGCTTCTATTACCTAAATTGTAGGTTCTTCAGAAGTGCTTCCTAAACTTGGAGGCTATTACTGTAACTCAAGAGATGAGCACTATCGATGCAATGGAAGAATTAGCCTTCGAGATGAAGATTGAGAGTGAAATTGTTGCCTCACTACTTGATTCATTGTCTTCAGACATGAAGAATTTTCTAAAAAACTTTAAACCTCTTTTTGAGAAGTTTTACTCTTTATTGTCATGAACATATACTCTTTTTTTATGTTATGCAATATAACTTTGGTAAATTTTGGTGAAAAGGGGGCTGTTTGCATTACTTTGTCATTGTTGGCAAAGGGGGATTAGTATTGAAAATTTCATGCACATACTTGTAATTTTTGCAAAGGGAGTAGTGTATATGCTTAGGGGGTGTAATTTTGATTATGGCATCTATTTTTGTTTTGTAAGCACTTAGATGTCACAATTTTCCTAAGTGTTGCCATCAATGTCAAAGGGGGAGATTGTTGGTATTTTGATAATGTTTAAGTTGTGATTGTCATTGATGGACACACACTTATTTTATGTATGAGTTATTCTCTACCTATAATATGTGTTGTGTTGTTCACACCGATATTATATGCCATTGTATGTATAGTATTTATTTGTAGAATACTATTGGTGTTTTGAAGAAGAAGCTTACCGGTCGTAGTGGTATGAAGACATCGAAGCGGTATGAAGACCTTAAGAGGAATGAGGACCCCTAGTGACAGTTAATCTTCTTGATCAGAACATTATGTTCTAGTTTTCCAGTCTTTATTCGTTAATCAGTAATCGGTATACTATGCTAAACCGGTATAACTGTAAAGTGTGATGAGTTATCATCCACAGACACTTTAGCGGTGTTTCTGTGTCGTGTTACCAAAGATGTCTAGATGCATTGTACCTAGGAAATTGTAGTCTAATGTTATTGGACCGACAAGAAATCAAATTTCTATATGAGGACATCATGTCTAGGGTTTTGTGGTAGTTGATATGTGTGAATATTGTAGAGCAGATTAGGTCTATGCGAAATAGGTATCTCACTATAGAGCTTGTGAGTGCAAAAGATAGAAGACTGAATTAATGCTATAATGAATTAATGGAGAACTATCAATGATCTAATCAAGCATTATGAGCTACCTTCTAAGATCATTCACTTGTTGATTACTAATCTCTTCGACAAGTCTGAAACCCTTAACTGGGTAGGCCTAGCCAAGCCTATTGTAAATCCTCTAACAAGGTGGTTCACAGTTGTGGATCTGAAATCCTTTAACAGGGTAGTCTTTAATAGGACTTATTTCCTAACATAGATCTGGATTCCTAACAGGATCTGTTCTAGTGAAGAACATTGTAAGGCCTTAATTGGTCTGACCTTAATTGGTCTGGTTACTATTCTGCAGATAGTTGACTTGTGAGTTTTACTCACCGTAGTTTTTCCCATTTGGGTTTCCACATCAAAATATCTTGTGTTATGGTGATTGTGCTTTTGTGGGTGAATGCTCTATTTTCTATTTGGCTTGTTTATGTTTTAACCAGTTTGGTGTTTAAACTACTACACCGTACTGCTCAAAAATTGTTTAAGAGTTCGGTTAAGTTTTTAGGCATACTAATTCACCCCCCCTCTTAGTATTCATCGCTTCTCTCCATGGATCACCTAGTTTTAGGGGCGAGACATCCATGGTTTCTTTCTTCTTTTCCTTTCTTATCATGGATCACAAAAGTGTGTATTCATGTTCTCTCTCTTCTTCCTCTCACGAACTCATAGTTTTACTATTGATGTTTCATGGATGATGTCCGCTTTTCTCTTTTATGTGATCACTTGTGTTTATGTGATGGCATTGGTCTTTGTGTCCTGATTAGTTTGTCATCTTGTGTATTGTTCTTGTCGTGTATCTTTTTGCACTTTGTCTTTTTTTGTGTCTGTCTTGTGCCTTTTTGTTTTATTTTCTCTTGCGTATGTTAGCATGAGTTGAGACCCTAAGATTGGGGGATTTTTGCCCCTCAATATTAGTGGTGTCTTATACTCCTTGTGGTATTACTCCACGTCCCTCATCTTCATCTTTTGTTTTCTTCTACTTTACCGACAGTATTGGTGTAGGCCATACTCGCGCTAAAGTGGGGGCTAAATGTAGTGTCATAAAATTGCGATCCCTGCAATTTTAACCATATTTTGGGTCCTCACCTCGGCGACGACATCTCCTTCCCTAAACAAGACCTATTTCTGCATTCTCACCCCTTCACCCTTCCTCCTTCAAGACTTGTGGTTGCGTTAGACCTTGTTCGGGCCCCAAAATAGGGCAGGACAGGGGCATGGCACCCCTTTCCCCACCTCTCAGGGTGGCCCTAAGTTCGTTCTGCCCGGTCTCCTAGGCATAATTTGTCTTCGGGGTTTGCAATTCCTCTTTGTCGGCCTTCAGTGGTTGAAAATTAATCCTTGAGGCATGTATAAAAGGGGATTCAATTCCCTCATTTGGGAGGATAGGAGGCATAAGGATAAGATACGGGATTTCAAGGTCATCATCAAGCATTCAAGTCTTCTTCATTCATCCCTTGGAGAAACATTACAACATTAATTTGCAAGCATGTGTGTGTGTTAGGGTTTTATTATGTTACATGCCATTTCATACAACATTTGTGGTTACATTCAAAAAGCAAAGCAACCATCATCAACAAATTGCAAATCTACAAGGTATACATTTCCATTGTTTGCATTCAAGCATTTACAATTACTTTCTTTCAAGGTTGATTCCTCAACTGAGGTTTGACTAAGGCAAAGCCCTATCCACAACCCCCTTTTACTCTCTTTTATGTGTGTAGGTTGCAGGTACGTAATTATAATTACAGGTTTGGGCTTCATTTACAGAGACTGAAGAACCCTTTTCATTTCGCGGATTTTGTGGAGGACCATGTACGTTCCCGCCACAGTCCCAACGACTTTTCTCCAAATTTGCAGAATAGATCTGTATCAGTCTAATTAGCTCAGATCCGAAGTTACACCGCGATCCCGAACTGGTAGCTCCTCATTTCACCTGTTTCCTCTCTCTTTTCCGCATAGTCAACAAGTCAACTTTCTCATTTATAAAAGAGGGTAAATCACACTTCAACCCTTGTAATCCATTTGGAATTCACATCCTTGTTTTCCTTGGATTTGGATCTAGTGGATTCAAGCCCCTCTTTTGAATGTAAAGTTCCTCCCAAGTGAAAATCATCCTAGTGGCTTCCTCTCTCTCTCCTAGGTGGGGAGTCACTAGAATCCAAATTTTCCACTTTGCACTACCATTATCATAAAAGACAAAACTCCAGAAGGTTCTATCCAAAGGAGTAAATTTGTTTTAAATGGCATTGGACCATCTTCTTCATCCTTCAATGATGAAACCTCTGAATTTAATGTCACAACCCGTCGAGGTAAAGTCACCTTGCAAGGTGTTCCATCCAAGACAACAACTTCATCATCTACCAAGAATGAGTATGATCCTGTAGATCAGTTAGGGAAGACACTCGCCCTCATTTCCATCCTTGAGCTTTTACACATATCCCCTTCACATAAGGCCATTCTTGACAAAGCATTGAGAGAAACTTATGTACCCATTGATCTTAACGTGGACCAGTTTGAAGCCATGGTGGGATACCTTTCCACTCCACATTGCCTTACATTCACAGAAGTCGATGACTTATCCCTATTCCAACCACATAATGCACCCCTCTACATTGAGTCCTTTCTCCATAAAAACTGTATCAAATGAGTTTTGATAGATGGAGAAGCAGGTCTAAATATCTATATATTGAACACTACTAAACAATTGGGATATTGTGAACAAACTGTGAATTCAAAGAATAATATCACCATAAAAGTATATGATGACGAAGAATGCTCATCTAAAGGAATAATCGCCTTACCTCTAAGAATTGGACCAGTCATGAAGGATGTGGTTTTTCAAGTCCTTGATCTATATCTCACATACAACATACTTTTGAGACGTTTGTGGATACTGTAGACACCTAAAATTGTCATGTCTAATTAAATAAATATTTTATTTATTTAATTATCTAAGCCTAATTCTTCTATTAATTAAATAAATCCTTATTTATTTAATTAATTCATTTATCCTCTTCTAGCCTTATTTCTCATTTAAATAAATACATTTATTTATTTAAATTATCCTTTTCCTAAATTAAATAAATATCTTATTTATTTAATTGATCCCACTTCTTCTATTAATTAAATAAATCTTTATTTATTTAATTAATTCATTAGCCTTTTCTACCCATGACACATGTCATTCATCTCTTAATTCCTACACTACCTACCTCTTTCATTATTTTACTATTTCTTCTACCTACCCTCTAATCCTAGCCGACCTCCTTTTTGGCACCTCTCAATCTTATCCCTCCATTTCTTATAGTGTCTTCTATATAAGGAGATGCTTCCTTCATTATCAAACCCTAATGAATCATCTTAAGGACTTGACTACACTACGATCCTACTTGCAACCACATTCCATTCTTTGTTGAGCTCTTGTGCATATAAAATCTGAGAGCAAATATATCAAGCAAGATCAATGGAGATAGGAAGAATGGAGATCAAAACCCTATTGGACATGTGATGGTATAATCTTTGTGATTTCATGTGATTTGCATTGTCTTGGGTAATCTTCATATGTTATGGTGGATCTTTTTTGTTGTTAGGCTAGGTTTTTGTGGTTGGATTCATTTAGCCTTTCAATATTGTTATTATTGTTATCCATTTTCACCATATTCATTTTGGCACGCCCGGTGAGACACTTGTCCCTTTGCATTTAACCTCCTTGTTGCAGATCTTGTGTTTTTTAAGTTGCAGATCGGGCATTTTCGGTATTTTCATGTCTGCGCACTTTCAGATCGCGTTTTTGATTTTCAGGCGCGTCTGCGACAACTGGATCTGCGTCTGTGTTTTGTCAATATTTCATTTTGCAGGTTCCAGGGAGGCGCGTCTGTGTTATAGAAGCGCGTCTGTGTCATTTCTACCCACGTCTATGTTTGGAAAGAGCGTCTGTGATTTTTACTCGTGTCTGTGTCTCACAGAACCGCGTTTGCGTCTCAGAGCTGCATCTGCGTCGGGGGTAATCGCGTCTATGTGTGGCCTGTTTCAAAATTTTGAAATTTTATTGATTCAGTTTTCGGATTTTGCATGTAGGGTTTCAGATCTGGTTTATTTTGAGCTAACATTTTCAGATCTAGCTAACAAAAATGGTGCAGCTTGTCTTGGAAGCAAAATCGTTTGGTTGAAGGCCCCTATTTTCACAAAGTCTTTTGGGTTTTAAAATTTACCTAATTTGTGTGCTTGCAGGAAGGGGTGATCATTTG
This sequence comes from Cryptomeria japonica, assembly GCF_030272615.1. Lineage (NCBI taxonomy): Eukaryota > Viridiplantae > Streptophyta > Pinopsida > Cupressales > Cupressaceae > Cryptomeria > Cryptomeria japonica. Next base: position 151,416,717 of record NC_081406.1, on the reverse strand, counting down.
AAACAACCCAAACTACTAACAAATCTTTGGTGCAGGTCCTTGGCAAGGGTTTTTGGATTTTTATTGTGTGCCTTGTTTTCATAGACTAGCAAACACTTCCATTGGTGCACTAAAATTGAATCATTGTCTTTTGTGTCTTGAGCAATAGGCTCTTTTTGTTTAATCTTTAGAGGGCCTGTCTAGGACTACTAGTGAGAAGAGGACGACCCAAGTGGTAGCGAGGAAAACCCACCTCATCCGAACCACTATAATCAAATGTATTCATGGTGAAAACTATGGATAACATGTGCTGATTAGTTCATACCGACACTATGTCTCCCCATAAACCCGTTTGATCAAATTTATTTGATCAGTTGTAGGGCGTAACCCCTACCGGCTGGGAGCCTTCTGTATTTACAGAGCTAAAAGTGCCACATGTATGGCCACACGAGCGGATGCCCTTACTAGCACCATTTTTTTTTAGAGGCCCAAATCCTTCTAGTTGTTGGGGTAGGAGGTCGGACCTCTGGTAGCGGCCCACACACATACGGTTCTTAGTAGAGATACAAAGTTCACCATGGGGAGTTTTCATGGGGACTGATGTTTGGCTGACTCGAGAAGTGAGTGCCGAGGGTGGAGCCAGTGAGGTCAAGCATCTAAGTATCCGCTCTGAATAGCGTAGCCTCGGGGGTAAAACCCTATGTGGGATCAACAACTATTGTCTTGGCCAGCCATAAGAATTGTGCTTGACTTATTTTAAACATTCAAACATTCAAGACCAAACAACAAAACATTGTGTCTTTTGTGTCTTCAAGTGTATGCAAAACAATTTTACATCAAACAACACACTTTTCTTGGAGTCATTTTGAGTCTAGACACTTGCAAACATTGGGTCTTCATCAACACTGTGTCCTCTTGTCACGAAAATCAGTCAAATAGTCAGATTGAATCACAACAAAACGACTTCACAGATTGGAAAAAATTGCACAAATTTTACAGAAACGCGTCTGTGTCTGTTTTAACCACGTCTGTGTTGTCTAGGCGCGTCTATGAAGGGCAAAATAGCGTCTGTGTTTATAACAGCGTCTGTGTGGAATATAAACACGTCTGTGTCAGGAGATCACGTCAGTGAAGTATACAGTCGCGTCTGTGTCCAAAATTGAAAAACTGTTACAGTCCAGCAAGCAAATATAGTCAGTTTCGGAAATCTTGAGCTTCCTAGGTCATCTCTCTAAGGTTTCATTTGGCATTCAACCTGTCCTTGGGTCTCACAAAGTCCATCATTGCTTTACATCTCTCATTACATTCACACTTGTCTAAACTTGAGTCAAAAGGTCACTTGCTTGTCCTCATCATACTTTGTCAACACACTACATACAACAACACTTTGCTAGGTGGTCCCTCATCAAGGTTTCTTACCTTTGGGTCTCATTTGGTCTTACTTAGGGTCAAGGTCAGCTTACCTCATCAAGAGAAACTATCCTCTCTTTGGAAGTCACACCTACTCTACTATATACATACTTGGTCTTACACTTTGGACATTGCAAGTACATTTCAGATTCATTTACATTTCATCCAACTCTTGGTCTTCCATACTCTTTCCACTTTTCATCCAGTCTCTCACATCTTGGTCAATACCTAGTTCATGGTTGAAACCTGTCTTCAAAAATCTAGGAGAGAAACTAAAGAGGCTCAAGAGTCCGCAAACATGAGTTCTTATGAGTATGACAATGATATCTTTTTCAATTCTGATCATACTACATTACCTGACATGGATACCTATAGAAACAATCCAAATGTTGAAAACACAGGCACTACAAACAACAATGTTACACACAATGACAATTTGGACAACTTATCAATACATTCAGCAGATGTGGAAGAATCCATTATGAATCCCCATTTCAATCGACTGATTGAGGAAATAATGAGGAGAGATAGACAATACTTCTTACACATGATGGCACAAAGTGGAGCCAAGATACCTCATGATTTTGACATGTCTCAAATAATGGAACATAGACCTTTGCAACAACCTCACTCCAACATGGATCAAAGGAGACCTAATAGTGGAGGAAATAGAGGACCACACATGGTACCTGAATCACCATCAGCTTTGCTTCAAAAACCAGAGGTCCCACATACACATGGTCAAACATATGATACTCACCTTCGCAGACCATTATGGAAGTCTTATGGAGAAAAATATGCTCAATCACATATCAATGCTAAGGATCAACCACTAAAGCAATGGGATATTCCAAGGCATGCTCAAAATTTGGACACAAGGAAACCTCATGTCAAATTTGGGGGCAATACAATAGAACATGACATGCCTGTAGAGTATGGTATACATGCACAAAATAGATATGGTGTTCCTCAACATGAATCTATACCAAGTGGTCCATATACGCAGCATCACTATAGACCTCCTCCATATGAACATGTGTATGATCAATATCATCCATATATGCAACATGTACCTCCTCCAATGGGTACCTCAAACATAGGATATGGTCCAAGAAGTCGATCTCCACCTAAGAGCAGTTTGGAACAACAAATCAGGGACTTACAAAAGAAAATGGAGGACATAAATACACCGAAGCCAACATACACAATGAGAGACATATGTCCTTATCCATTTGACAAGAGCATTCCAATGCCTCCTTTTCCTACACACTTTGTGACGCCTAAATTTGATAAGTATAGAGGAAAAGGGGATCCTAAGGCACACATAAGACAATTTTTCACAGCTTGCATTGAGGTAGCAACAGAAAAGACATATTTGATGAGATTATTCCCACAAAGCTTAGGTGATCAAGTTATGGAATGGTTCTCCCAACTTCCACCTGGAATTAAGTCATGGGGTGACTTAGCAGAGGCATTTATTCAACATTTCTCCTACAACATAGAGACAAACATATTAGTCACTACTTTGTGCAATACTAAGCAAAAAGAGGGAGAATCTTTTGCATCGTTCCTACAAAGATGGAGAAATTTAGCTAGCAGATGCTCTTGTGAAATTCCACAAAAACAAATGGTAGAGATGTTCACCCAGAATGTTAACAAAGACATTGGCTATGATCTAAGGAAAGCTTGTTTGTCTACCTTCAAGGACATTATCGAAAAAGGCTTAGCAACAGAAAAGGTCCTAATTGAACAAGGAGTCATTAAGATATTTAAGGAAAACAAAGATGACTATAAAGGAAAAGACAAGCCAAGATTTTGGAATAAAAACAAGAACACAGTCAATGATGGTGTTGTGGATGCCAACACAGTGCGACCCAAATTCATTTTTTCTGGATCAAGTTCTACAAACAATCAAGTGAATACTCAAACAACTTCCAGATCACGAAGGAAGTACACCCCATTGGGAGAACCACTTGAGTCAGTTTTCAAGAAGTTAGTGGCAAACAAGGTGATCACAATTCCAGATTTCCCGCCATATGAACCAAAGGTCAAACCAAATTGGTGGAATGATGATGAATATTGTAAATTTCATAAGAGCAAGGGTCATAAGAGAGGAAATTGTCATAGACTGAAGAACATCATACAAGATCTCATTGATAGAGGTGACATTGAGATTGAGGGACATTCGTCTAATCAAGAACATGAGATGTTTAAGGAACCATTCCCAAAACATGACAAGGGAAAAGCTAAAGCCACAGATGACCAAGACAACTATACTAGAGCACCTTACAACTATGATTCAACTATCAAAAACATCTTGATGGACAATTACATCTCTACTATTATCATCAAGGACAAAACATATGAGAATTCTACTCAAAGACCCAAGATTGTCCTAAAAGGTGTTGGATCTTCTTCCGAACCTACCTCTGAATGTCATGTTACAACCCGTCGAGGTAAGATCACTTTGCAAGGTGCTCCAGCTAAAAACACTGCCTCTTCATCAACCAAACCTGAGTATGACCTTGTAGAACAGTTAGGGAAGACACCCGCGCTCATTTCAATCCTTGAACTATTACGCATATCTCCCGCACATAAAGCCATTCTTGATAAAATCTTGAGAGATACTGTTGTTCCTACTGATCTAAACGTGGACCAATTTCAAGCCATGGTGGGATACCTTTCCATTCCACACTCCCTTACATTCACAGAAGCTGATGACGCCTCTGTAAGTCAGCCGCATAATGCACCCTTACACATTGAAGCCTTCATACACAAACATCGAATAAAACGAGTCCTGATAGATGGAGGAGCAGGTCTAAACATTTGCACATTAAGCACTATCACACAATTGGGATATTCTGATAAAGCTGTGAATTCTACAAACAAGATCACCATTAAGGCATATGATGATGAAGAGCGTTCATCCAAGGGTACAGTCATCTTACCTCTCAGAGTGGGACCAGTTACAAAGGATGTGGTCTGTCAAGTCCTGGATTTAAATCTCACTTATAACATATTACTAGGACGTCCTTGGATCCATGAAATGAGGGCAGTCCCATCCACATATCACCAATGCATTAAGTTTCCTCATAATGGAGTGGAAGTAACAGTTAATGGCGATCCTAATCCATTCATATATTGCAATAACCTGAAATCAAAGACTGAGACCATCATTCCTAGTAATCGGGAGGCTGTTCCTTCGTCGGCATACATTGATCCTGAGTCATTAAAACCTTCGACATCCAAACAAGGTGAGCTTAGAGGCAAGTTTTAGGACAAAGGCATGGGGGAATATACTTTCAATCAGACCATTTCCTTAAGACAAGTCATGAGTTCCCCAAAAGAATATGGAAGACCACATCCTAACAAGCAAATCTCCATCATGACGCTCAAATGGGACCCTACTACCTTTCAAAGATGGGGTGAACTAGAAGAGGAAGGTTTATACCAAATGCTTTTCAGAGATAATGAAGAGGAAACACAAGATCATGTCAATCTACCATGTGAGAAATATGGCAAAGGCTTCAAAATTCTACAAAAATTTGGGTATGATGGAAAAAGCCCTCTGGGGTTACGAAAGGAAGGCATCATTGAACCTTTACAACCTGAATTGACTTTCAAGAAGGAACGCTCGAAAGGACTTGGTTTCTTAACTTCCAAGGTCCACACCCAAAGGACAGAAGAAGCCTTACAAATCAAAGCTGCCAAAATTCAACAAGAGAATTGCTATTCCACAAATTCCAACGAATGGGAATGGGGTTCCGACAAGTCTTCCAGTGACTACGAACTCACTGAGACATTCAGTGAGCCAGGTGAACCCACAAAAGAGGAGGAGTTTTATAACAAATTCAGAGTTAGTCAAGAAACAACCCATGAGGATTCCACACAGTCTTCGTCTCAAGGTTCTAGGTTGAAATCACATAGGATGAGAACACCTGTTCTGGAATGCGCTACTAGTAATGATAATTTGGATTCGTTCGCGATCGAGACTGATGAGGAGAGTGCCATCGATGACCTCGATAATTACCTTGGCATACCCGAATATAACCACATCTTCACTCTTACCCCCGCTAACTTTGAAGACATTAACGGCCTTCCCCTTGTTCACCACCAACTCATTGACTGGGATCATGAAGGACCTGCACAGTTGGATACATTTCAAAACGATGAAGCTTTTATTGACTATCTAGGCATACGAAACGATCTTCCCCCTGGAGACCATAAAGCGGGATACACCATAGAATTCAATAGCGTGGCATATTTTGGTGAGGGTGTCGGACCTTCCAGTCGCAAAAATGTGAAAATCAGAACAAATCAAGGGTCTTATGGCGAAAACCACATTGTGGCGCTATCTGACCCCAAAAAAGTAAAAAAAAAGGACGTATCTGAGGGTGAAAACCTCTCTGAGGCGCCCGAAGATGGAGGGCTCGACATTCTCCCAGCATCATATGAGGAAAAATCATCCATGTTGGTAGAGGAAACTATCAAAACAAACATCGGTACATAAGAGGTTCCACACAACATATTCCTAGCTCAATCATTGACAGAGTCTGAAAGGTCAAAATTCATAAGTTTCTTCAAAAAGAGACAAATCAACTTCGCCTGGTCATATGCTGATATGCCTGGATTGGATCCGGATTTGGTAATGCATCATCTGACAGTCAAATCGGGGGCAAAACCAGTAAAACAGAAATTAAGAAAGATGCATCCACAAGTGGCATTACTAGTCAAAGCAGAACTTGAGAAATTACTCGATGTCGGATTCATACGCCCAATTGATTATCCTGAATGGATCTCCAACTTGGTACCTGTCAGTAAACCAAATCGCAGCATCAGAATTTGCACAGATTTCAGAGACATCAACAAAGCTTGTCCAAAGGATGACTTCCCATTACCAAACATTGACTTGATTGTTGATCTCACAGCAGGTCATGAAATGCTATCATTAATGGATGGATTCTCTGGCTATAATCAGATAAGAATTGCACCCGAGGATCAACATAAAACAACATTTACTTGTCCGTGGGGAACTTTCTGCTGGAATGTCATGCCTTTCGGGTTAAAGAATGCAGGTGCTACATATCAAAGAGCCATGACTACTATCTTTCATGATCTCATGCATGTAACTATGGAAGATTATGTTGATGACCTCTTGGTCAAATCAATAGACAGAAATACACATTTGGACATACTTTCAGTTGCCTTTGATCGGTTGGAAAAGTACAAAGTAAGATTAAACCCTAAGAAATGTGTCTTTGGAGTAACCTCCGGGAAGCTCCTAGGATTCATTGTATCTAAAAGAGGAATTGAAGCGGATCCAGCAAAAGTCAAAGCCATCTTGGAAATGCAACCACCAAGAAATATCAGTCAACTTCGATCTTTACAAGGCAGACTCCAGTCCATTCGAAGATTCATAGCACAACTGGCAGATAAGTGTAATCCTTTTCAGCACCAGCTACATAAAAACATCAAATTCAAATGGGATGACAACTGTCAACAGGCTTTCCAGATGCTCAAAGATTATCTTCTAAATCTGTCAGTTCTGATGCCACCAGTTCCAGATCAACCACTGCTATTATACATTTCAGCTACTCCAACAGCACTGGGGGCACTCTTAGCGCAACAAATCGCTGAAGGCAAGGAAAAAGCAGTATACTATGTCAATCGCACATTGGTGGGATATGAGCTAAACTACACACCAATTGAGTGCGCATGTCTCGCCGTGGTCTTTGCTTCATAGAAATTACGACATTACATGCTCACTCATAAGACTAAGTTGGTTGCAAGAATTGATCCATTAAAATACCTTCTCAATAAAGCAACACTTACTGGGCGACTGGCCAAATGGGTAATGATACTGAGTGAATTCGACATCGAGTATGTGGACAGAAAAGCAATAAAAGGACAAGCCATCACATATCAATTAGCAGATGCTCCCATGATAGATGATGTTCCTTTACGTTCAGAATTTCCAGATGAATCCATTTTAACAGTATCACATGCAAAGCCATGACAACTGTACTTCGATGGCTCATACACACAGCATGGGGCAGGAGCTGGCATCCTCTTTATAACTCCTCAAGGGGATTCTATACCAAAATCATACCACTTATCATTTCCTTGCACTAACAATATAGCGGAATATGAGGCATTAACAACAGGATTACGAATTGCAGTTCAATGGAAGATCCAGGAACTTCGTGTTTTTGGAGACTCCCAACTTGTTATCCGTCAAGCAACTGGTGATTATCAAACAAAAGATGAAAAGTTAATGCCTTATAAACAAATGGTGGATGGTCTGAAACAACATTTCACAAAGATAGACTTTGAGCAGATACCAAGAGAGCAAAATTGAGCCGCAGATGCCATGGCTACAATTGCTTCATTGATCGATTTACCTCCAAATGAGACCTGCTATGAGTTCTTGGTGGATAACCTTTTGGTTCCATCATATGAGATCACTCCTACAGAAATGATATGTGTTGTTGGTCCTGAATCCCAGTTATATGGTTCCATCTTCACATACCTTCGCGACAATATCCTACCTCCTGATCTATCAAATAACCAACGCCGCACCTTCATTCGCCAATCCTCTCGATATGTCATTTTAGCTGATATCATATACCGGCGAGGTCTAGACCACACTCTTCTTAGATGTCTAGAAAGCGACGAAGCTCAGATTGCGTTACGTGAAGTGCATGAAGGGATATGTGGTCCACATGCTAGTGGTCCTACCTTGGCCAAGAAACTCATTAGGACTGGATATTACTGGCCCAATATGGAAAAAGACTCATATCAGTTTGTCAAGAAATGTAAGCAATGTCAAATTCATGGAGACCTCATACATGCGCCAGCACAGGAACTTCAATCGCTTGCGTCTCCTTGGCCCTTTTGTCAGTGGGGACTCGATCTCATAGGCAAGATTCACCCTCCTTCTTCCAATGGTCATAAATTCATTATCACTACCACAGAGTATTTTACAAAATGGATTGAAGTCGTGCCTCTCACACAAGTCACTGGAAAACAGATTGCTACCTTCATCCTTAACTATATCATTTGCCGATATGGTATTCCTGTTTCCATTATCACTGATAACGGACGTCCCTTAAAAAATCAGGATGTTCACGAACTTTGTGACCACTTCCATATCTCTCATCGTTTCTCCACACCATATTACCCCCAAGGCAATGGCCAAGCTGAGGCATCTAACAAAACAATCCTTAAAATCCTAAAGAAGACAGTCGACGATGCTGGTCGTAATTGGCATATCCAACTCAATCTTGCACTTTGGGCCTACCGCACAAGCGTCCGTACACCTACAGAAGCTACACCCTATTCACTAGTCTATGGTTCTGAAGCCATCTTGCCTATCGAGGTCGAGTTACCCTCTTTACGGGTCTCTTTGCAAAACATCATCAGTGATGCAGAATACAGGGTCTCTCACTTACAAGAGCTGGAATTATTGGATGAACAGAGACAAACTGCTTTTAATCATCTCAAGGCTTACCAACAATGAATGAGTCGTAGCTACAATCACAAGGTCAAGCCTCGCACATTTGAGGTAGGTGACTTAGTTCTCAGAGAAAATCCTAAAAATCAACAAGACAGAGAGAAGAAGGGCAAGTTCGAACCAAATTGGCTTGGTCCTTACATCATCACAGCAGTATATGGCTCTGGGGCATATCAGCTCTCAACTACAGAAGGTGAACCTTTGGAGGATCCTATCAACAGCATGCACCTTCGCAGGTTCTACACATAGTTCTTCAGAGTATCCTAATTCAAAAATACAAATGTAGTGTCCTAAAATTGCGACACTTGCAATTTCGACTGCATTTGGGTTTTCACGATGGCGATGCAACACGGAACCTGAATGGAGACCCCGAAACTTGTTCATGACACCAAAAACTGCATTTTTCAGCACCCTGGCCTGATCCTCCTTGCACCCTGCTGTCCCTGGAGGTGGGACCATGGCGCCCAGCGCCCTGGTCCCTGGCCCTATTTTTGGGCCCGGTCTCTTTTGGGTCTCGGGTCTTTATGTTTGCAAATTGGAAAATAATATTTCTTGGTCAGCCTAAGGTCGGGAAAATCAGTCTATCAGCCCTAATTGACAAGTATATAAACTACATTTCCTCTCTCAAAAAGGGAGGAGGACATATGTGTGCAAAGATGCGGAAATGATATTCAAGCATTCAAACATTCAAGCATTCAAGCATTCCTTCAAGCAATTGATCATTCTAAGTCTCCATTCAAGGCTAAGTGTTGCATTCAAGAAAAGGATTCAACCATTGAAGAGGAGATCACTTACAACACATTACATACTACATACATTACACCTTCGCATGTAAGAATACAAACATTCTTACAACAAGGTATCAGTACTTGTTTACATTACAAACATTTACATTTACAGCATTCTCATTTCTTGGTTAATTCCAAAACCGGGGTTTGACCTAAAGGCAAACCCCTCATCCCTAACCCCCCAATCATCCTCTCTTTTCTATGTGTAGGTTGCAGGTACGCGGCTGTAATTGAAGATCTGGAATCCTTGTGCAGAGACGAACAAATCCACCTTCGTTTCGCGGATTTTTCGGAGGACCGTGTGCACGCCGGGCGCCATCGTCCCATCAAATTTCACTCAAATTTGCAGAAGAGCACCGTCTCAACATTTTACTGCTAATTCCAGGTCCGCAGCTTCATCCTATATTCCTATCTCTGTTTATAAGTGAATCTTTCTCACTTTTCATGCATTCCTAGCTTAATCTTTCTATCCACATTTCTTTACAAAAGAGGGTATCCTTGATGTCCTAACCCTTGAAACTCATATAGAATCCAATCTTGCATTGCGTGGGATTGGATCTTGTGGGTTTCAACCCCTCTTTTGAATGTAAAGTCTCTCCTAAGTGAAAACCATCAACCCTAGTGACCTCCCTTCTCTCTCCTCGGAGTTGGGGAGGGGAGAACGACTAGGGTTTGATTTTTCCGCTTTACATTTTGGTGAACCCGACGTGAACATCCTCATTCTGATTATTCATGGTTAGATCTGAAAATTTGCTTCCTTAATTACATTTCCATGTTTGATCTTTTGCAAATTTTAGAGGCTGATTGCATAAAAACCCTAAAATTTTCTTTTTAGTAATTGAACTTGTGAAATGTTTAATTGTTAATGCTTGTTCCAGATCTACCCTTCTATTACAAATTATCAATTCATATTTGTGCTTTAATTCTGAAAATTAAGTGGTTAAGTGTCAAAACCCTAATTTTTAAAACCCTCTTGATTCAACCTTTGACTGATAATTTTGCTGATCAAAACACCTCCAAATCGGCTGTAACTTTGGATTCCGCAATAAAATCACGATATCTTTCATCCCTGAAAATTTGGAAAAAAGTTGCGAGGACCGTGTGCACCCCGAGCGCCATCGTCCCCGACATTTTTTTCGAAATTTCGGGAGCTAGATCTTACTGTATTTTTCTGCTAGAATCCAGAATTTTGGCTGATTTTATCAATTTTAACACTTTCAAAATTAAAGTCAAAGTTGGTCTAGTGATTGCTTGGCTTAAGGCTTCTAATCATTCAAAAATTGTTGAAATTGAAATTTGTATCAAAATTGTGTTTCTTACAGTCCTAAATCTGAAAAGTGTGTTAGCATTCATTCGAAATTTCAGTGTTTTATTCAAATTTTTGCAATTTGTGACTTTTGAAATTAAGTGTTTAATTGCAACAACCTTGATTTCCACTTTCAAAATTCGAATTTTGCATGAAATCGAGTCAACTTTTAAATTTCAAAGCCTGCATTGCTTTTAGCATTCCCTCTAAAATCATAAAATTCAAAATTTTAGTTTCCCTCTCTTTTTCAAAAGTCAAAATTTACATTTTTCAACAATCTTGGTAGGGTTCAATTTTGAGATTGCAACTTTAATTTGGCCTATCTACAGATCGTAAAATCACTCAATTTTCTCAGATTGGCTTTAAAATCATCATAACTTTCATCTCTAAAAATTTCGAAAAAAGTTGCGAGGACCGTGTGCACTCCGAGCGCCACGGTCCCGGACATTTTTTCCGAAATTTTGGGAGATTGTCCTGATTGCATTTAACAGCTTAAATCTAGGAGATTGGCTGGTTTTATTGAAATTTTCTACCTCTAAAATTCAAAATCTTCTCTCTTTCTTTAGTGCATGAGTTTTACAACAATAAGCCCTACTTACACTATTCCCGTTAGACGAAGCCTTAGAATTAAGTCTTTCCAAGGTGTAATTACTGAGGAGATGGAACCTAATTTGAATGGCCTTTTTAACGAAGACATGGGTAATTCCTATAATCCTCTTAATGATGAAGAAGCTCTCCATGAGGTTTCTGTAGAACAACTTTCAAAATTGGATAACCAATTTGATGATTTTTGACAATGGATGTCTCAAGAATACCCTGATAGTCAAGCTCTTTCATTAATTGAGGGTCTAAAACGTATGGTTCAAAGTGATAAGAATGGAATTGATATTTTGCGTGGTATTGCACACATTGTGGATTCGAATGTGATGCCTATGAAGAGTTGTGCTGAAACTTTAGGTTATACACAACCTCCTACCCAAGTTAATCATTCTATTCCTTTGACAACTCCTATTGCTAGTATACCTACTTTTACATCAAACATAATGACTACTTCAATACAAGACATTCCTCCTATGATCACCAGTCATGGGGGAAATCCCTCTTCTTCAATCAACCCTCTTCCTTCATTCAATCCAACTTCTTCACTCATTCCTTCAATGAGTGTCCCTATTACATCTCCGCAAATGAACCTAGCGCAAGGGAGCAATTCGTTTAATCATTCCATTCCTCCTTGTAGTGTTCCTCCTTTCCAATCATCTTCTATGACTAACTATCATAGTGTCCCGCCACCTTACTCTCTACCTTCTTTCAATAACATAACATCTCCATCACAATCTAACACGTCTAATATGAACTCTTCGACTGAAGCGACCATTAACAATTTTGCACATACTGTCTCTTCTTTACAGCAACAAATTGCCTCTATGAATCAATCTAAGTTTAGTGTGCCCACATTTGATGTTGCGAGCCCACTTTCTCTTGACATTGTCCGAGCTATTCCCCCTAAACATGTTGAAATTCCGCATTTGGAGCTTTATAATGGTAAGGGTGATCCTCTAACACATGTTAAGACCTTTCAAACAATATGTACCGATTTTGCTTATGACCAAAGGTTGCTTGCAAAACTATTTACTAGAACATTAAGAGATAAAGCCCTACAATGGTATTGCTCGTTGCCTTCTTATTCTATTACTTCTTTCGAACAACTTGCAAATGCTTTTATTCAACAATTTCAAAACAATATAATTCCTAAAGCTACTTTGATTGATTTAATGCATTGTAAACAAGGTGTTAAAGAAAAAGTGACTGATTTCATTGGTAGATATAAGCATTTGTATGCTCAGATTTCTTTTCCAGTGCCTGAAAATGATATTCAAAGAATCTTTATTTCTAATTTACAAAAAGACATTAGAGAAAAACTCCTGTTTTCTGAGTTTACTTCTTTCCAACAGTTGTGCGCAACTCTTCACAATTATCAACTGACTGTGAGTCAAATGGAACAAGCAAATCCTATGACTCCGAGTGATAAGGGTGATAGTATTCAACAACCATTTGGGAAGTTTAAACCGAACAGAGAGTCCATTAAATTCAATGAAAACATCATCAACAACAATGTGAATGCAGCATCAGGTGTGCCTCCTATTTCTAAATTTTTCAAGAAAGAAAGAAAGTTTACTCCTTTGAATGAATCATTGCATAGTATTATGAATAAGTTATTGGAACAAAATGTGCTTACTCTTCCTCCTATAAGGCAAATAGATCCTGCAAAGATTAATTCACCCTATTTTGATAACAAATCTTTTTGTCAATTTCATCGTCATCCTAGGCATGATACTGAAAAATGTTTTGCTTTAAAGGGTAAAATTCAAGATTTGATTGATAATAATACTATCTCTGTTTCTGGAATGAATGATAAAGGCAACACATCTGTAGCTCCTCCTAACCAAAATCTTTAGATTTTTACTGATCCATTGCCTTCTCATACCTCTAATGCGATTGATACTACTGATTCCTCTGTCTCACCTGATGATCTTGTGTCTATGACTCCGAATGTGATTAACTTTGTGGAGCAATAGAAAATCCCTAAAGAACCTTCCATCACATTTGATTTTAGTGAGACTATCAGGGCACCTGATGGTCCTTTATATATAGTTGCAAAAGTCAAGAATACACCTTGTCGTGGAGTGCTTATTGATCCTTCTTGTATGGTTAATATCATTACTGAAGAATTTCTTTTTACTTTGCAATTGAATCAAGTGATCTATGATGAAACAAATGTGGTTGTGAAACTATTTGATGCATTTTCTTCTCCTGCAATTGGTTCTATTACATTACCTATTGAGGTCCATAACAAATCCCTTGATGTGGACTTTGCTATTATTCCATCGTCCGAACAATTTTGTGTGAAGCTAGGCTATCCTTGGCTATCTTCCATGAAAGCTATTGCTTCTCCTATTCACAAGTGCTTGAAATTTCCCCATAATGGTGAAGTTGTTACTGTCAATCATAGTCTCTTTAAACCTGCTGAAAGAACTTCTAGCGTTCCTATTGATTACTTTTGGCCTAAACAATTCCAATCTCTTCCTCCGCGAAGTGATCATCTTTTCAAATCTTATCAAAAGTGGAAAAAAGATATGATCCTATCTCTAAGTGAACCTAGAACACCCAAACTTGACATTCCTATTGTTCTTGAGAAGGAAGTTCTTCCTTTGAAAGATAAAACTAATGTCTTTCCTCAAGAAGATTCCCAACCCATCCCTATGGATGTGACTATGCCTATATCTAATAAACTTCCTAAAAGTAGACCTATACCTCCTCGTCATGATGGACTTGGTCTCCTTCCTAAACCAAATATTCCTCCCTTATATGGAGCAGTTCCTCCTCCTTCCTCTTATGGAGAGAAGAGACCTTCCTCTTCTCCTATTGTTCAACCTAAGAGACCACAACCTAAACACCCAAGTGATAAGGATGAGAACATTCATCCTCCTCACTCTCCTTAACTTCCTACTAAGACTAGATGAAATCGTTCTACACGTGAACGCCGACGAAAGCGTCATCTTAGAGCTCAGGCAGCTGCTTCTCAAACTTTTCAATCCCCAAAAACACCTTCAGCTAGTATTATCCCATTTTCTCCTCAGCCGACGATTGAGCCGAAATCTCCTAAACATAAGATGCATGATGGTCTTGATCCTGTGCGAGTTAAAGATCCTATTTTTATAAATCTTGATGATGATATAGATGAAAATGTTACTCCTGTTCATTCTGATAGTGAATATGAATATGTTGATGTTGATAACCATTTATCTAACACATTTTCTAAAGCACTTATCCTAGCTCCTAGACAAGAACAACGTGGCTCGGAACATGAACATAGCCCTTGTTTGGATCTTGTGATAGCTCCGTCTGCTGTGTTGGATGTTCCTCCTCTAGCGTGTTTCCTACCTTCCCAAAATATTGATCAGCAAGATCAGGGGGTAGATGACGTGCTAGACTAGTAACATTAGCATAGCAGATTCTCTCCTCCTCTCTTTTGTTACTTCTTCTATGTGTTATTCGCATTCTTCTATTTGTTGTCCTTAGTGTTGTCTACTTGAGGACGATGCAAAGCATTGAGATCTCTTTTGGTCTCTCTCATGTTGACTCAAAAGACACATGTGTTCCCTTCTTCTAGGTGACCTTCCTTGATTGGGAAATGAAGAACAATTATGCATACATACATATGATATACATGAATTATCATACAGCATACTGACCCCGAGGAAAGTGAAGTCACCTTGTGCTTTGTGTTTTGTGTCTATTATCCTTGGGCTTATCTCACACTTGGGGGCTAAATCCTTGT
Organism: Cryptomeria japonica; assembly: GCF_030272615.1. Taxonomy (NCBI): domain Eukaryota; kingdom Viridiplantae; phylum Streptophyta; class Pinopsida; order Cupressales; family Cupressaceae; genus Cryptomeria; species Cryptomeria japonica. The sequence goes on along the minus strand of NC_081406.1, from coordinate 151,401,382 downwards.
GATAACGTGCTCCTTTCCCTTTCTCATTTCTTACATGTATCACTACCTTAAAGCAATCACCCCCGATGAGGCGTGTGCGATCGCTTTAACGTAGGGGGGCATACATCCCGTCTATATCTTTTCAAGATACTTGAAAATTTCTTGACAAATTTAGCTTTGCCTTGAAAATTTTTGATATCTTTCTTGCATGACTCATAGTGAGGGAACCTTACTACTGACAGTCATGATTCTCCCTCGTGATCTTCCCTTTTACTTTGTCAATCGAAGTCATAAGATCCTTAGTCCACTGGGGGCTTGGTGTATCTTGCCTCCTTGATGTGGTGAAAGTTTTTCAATGTTGTTTCCTTGTACTTTACCGGAAGTATGAGCGTACGCTTATACTCCCGCTAAAGTGGGGGCTAAATGTAGCGTCCTAAAATTGTGACACTTGCAATTTCGACTGCATTTGGGTCTTCACGATGGCGATGCAACACGGAACCTGAATGGAGACCCCGAAACTTGTTCATGACACCAAAAACTGCATTTTTCAGCACCCTGGCCTGATCCTCCTTGCACCCTGCTGTCCCTGGAGGTGGGACCATGGCGCCCAGTGCCCTGGTCCTTCAGGACTAGGGCGCCCAGCGCCCTGGTCCCCCAGGACCATGGCGCCCAGCGCCCTGGTCCCTGGCCCTATTTTTGGGCCCGGTCTCTTTTGGGTCTCGGGTCTTTATGTTTGCAAATTGGAAAATAATATTTCCTGGTCGGCCTAAGGTCGGGAAAATCAGTCTATCAGCCCTAATTGACAAGTATATAAACTACATTTCCTCTCTCAAAAAGGGAGGAGGACATATGTGTGCAAAGATGCGGAAATGATATTCAAGCATTCAAACATTCAAGCATTCAAGCATTCCTTCAAGCAATTGATCATTCTAAGTCTCCATTCAAGGCTAAGTGTTGCATTCAAGACAAGGATTCAACCATTGAAGAGGAGATCACTTACAACACATTACATACTACATACATTACACCTTCGCATGTAAGAATACAAACATTCTTACAACAAGGTATCAGTACTTGTTTACATTACAAACATTTACATTTATAGCATTCTCATTTCTTGGTTAATTCCAAAACTGGGGTTTGACCTAAAGACAAACCCCTCATCCCTAACCCCCCAATCATCCTCTCTTTTTTGTGTGTAGGTTGCAGGTATGCGGCTATAATTGAAGATCTGGAATCCTTGTGCAGAGACGAACAGATCCACCTTCGTTTCGCGGATTTTTCAGAGGACCGTGTGCACGCCGGGCGCCATCGTCCCATCAACTTTCGCTCAAATTTGCAGAACAGCACCGTCTCGACATTTTACTGCCAATTCCAGGTCCGCAGCTTCATCCTATATTCCTATCTCTGTTTATAAGTGAATCTTTCTCACTTTTCATGCATTCCTAGCTTAATCTTTCTATCCACATTTTTTTACAAAAGAGGGTATCCTTGATGTCCTAACCCTTGAAACTCATATAGAATCCAATCTTGCATTGCGTGGGATTGGATCTTGTGGGTTTCAACCCCTCTTTTGAATGTAAAGTCTCTCCTAAGTGAAAACCATCGACCCTAGTGACCTCCCTTCTCTCTCCTCGGAGTTGGGGAGGGGAGAACGACTAGGGTTCGATTTTTCCGCTTTACAACAAAAAAAATCAAAAATTTCAAAAAATACAAACAAAAAAATTATAAAACAAAAAAATCGTTACTTGGTGAAAACCTGGCAAACAGGCGCCTTGTGACACAAAAAACATTGAAAAATTTGAAAAAAGTAAAGAGAAATAATTTCGTCCAATGGTGAAAACCACTTCGGTGGTGCCCTGGGCAAGTACCATGGTGAAAAATGGGTCACCAGCGCCATGTGTAGAGACATTGCTCCTCCCTCCTTCAGGATTCCACTTTCATCATTTCACTTTGCACACACTCACAACCTATTCGTTCATAATAAACTTACCCATTCCCATCATGGCTTGTTATTGATCTATCCAAGATTGGTTAGCCATTCATAATAAACCTCCCTTTTCATCCCTTTCCATCCATAATAAATCAGATCCTATCTGTGGCTAAGGCAAAATCCTACGTCTAGTAATGGGTGTGGAACTGAGAGCATCACGTGTTTCGAGGAGTACAATTTTTTCCAGCTTTCTTCAGTTTATTCGCGCACAATCCGCAATAAAGCAACATTTGCATCACAGATCCGAAATAAAGTTCCATCTTCTTCGCAATAAAGTATCAGTTTCATGGATTCAGTCAGTTTCAGATGAGACACAGCAGCAACAATAGGCTTCAACAAATCAAATCTTTCAACAGACTCAGACAACATTATGGTTCAGTGCTACCTATCCTTTCTGTGAAAGTAAACATTGTGACCACAATCAAATAAGACTTATACAAGTGACAAGAGACACTAAACTTGAGGACTACAGTGGATGTTGGTATCGAGTCTTGGTTTTCTTTTGATTTTATCTTTTGGTGACATGTCTTTTAGCTTTTCCAGGATGTCTCTGACTAGAGATTCTATCTCCAAGATGTCTTTGACTAGAAAGGCGAGGATGGGGTATCGTCACCTATTTGTATTTACTATCTGTGGATTGTCTCTTAGTAATACTATGACTTGTCCAAGGATATGAGGACACTGTGAGTCTAGTGTGAACTGGGGCATTCCTTGTTTGTGACTGTCTTATCTCCATGCAAACAGGTACAATGACTTTCTAGGTCGAACATATGCCTCGATTGTCATAACCTATTTTGCCATAATAAAGCTCAATGATGATAACGCACAAGAAGCTCTTTCACTTTCATATCTTCTTTCTTTCATCCCCCCTTTCTTGATTGACTTCCATCATCCTTCTCGAGTTCGTGTAGCCTGCTATCACATGACTGAGTATAATGACACACCAAAAACATTTGCATTTCATGTAGCTGCACCTACATTACCACATATAAGCATTTCATACATACATATAGATATCACAACTGCATCACATCCTGCACACAACACCTGTTAGCACAATTTACATTTGCATTATCATATTCATCTGCATTACTTACATTCACATTTGCATCATGCATACACATATAAAACATAAACGAACAAAAAAAAAATATTGCATTGCATCATATACATATTTGCATCCATATCATAAGCATCACATAAGAACATCTCATCACATAGGTACACATGCATATAGCTGCCGCAAAGATGAATCATCTCATATACATATATAAAGTGTCATGATACAATGGTGTCAAAAAAATCATATGGCTACAATCACCCATAGGTGTCTACATCATTATACAAAATGGTACAAAACTGATACAGAGGAACTCACTGATCACTCCTGCCAACACTATTGGTAGTGCTAATCCTATCCATGTCATGGTATCCCATGCCACGTGTCCTGCCCTCATCTCCAGTCTTGGATCCTAGAACACTCGTCTAAGGGCATCCCTGTCTCCGTATCGATCGTACGAAATCATCTCCCCATCAATCGGTATCCGCATAATCCTATATGCATCCTCCAGGGTGACTATCATCTCACCCATAGGCAAATGGAACGTGCACATCTCAGAGTGCCATCTCTCAGCAAGCGCAGTCAGCAATCCCATGTTCGCCCGAAACCCAGGCACATATAGTACATGTCTCAAGCCCATCTCCTCGATGGCAGCTCGGTCCTCGAACGACAACTCTGGTCGCAACCTCCGTGTCGACGGGAATCTCTCCCGTGACTCCAGCATCGACAAATACTCCTGCAGTCAAACAACTCAATCATGTCAGTTATAGTGGCATTCACTGTTTATCACAAAATGCTACTTTTTATCTAAATGCATATGGCTATCTACCCTAGTGACACTCACTGTTCATCACAAAGTGTTGCTATTTATCCTAGTGGTACTCCCTGTTCATCACAAAATGTTATTCACATTTGCACTCCCTGTTTATCATAAAGTGCTGCTCATACTTCGGGTACTCCCTGTTCATCACAAAGTACTCTATCTTGGTACTCACTGTTCATCACAAAGTGCCTTGATCTATCCTAGTCTTCCTAGAGGACCTGCTTGAGTGTATCCTCTCAGCAGCTTATCCAATCGACAGCATATGTTCATCACAGAACTGCCGATTTGACCTAGAAGACCAAAACTTGCATTTTCCAACGCAAACGCGCTTACATTACATAAACGTTCCTACAGACTACACAGACGTGCCTGAACAACACAGACGCGCTTGTATAACACAAACGTGCCTATGCCGAGCATAAACGCGACTAGACTACGCAGACGCCCCTGCACATCGCAGACGCGCCCGCATTCGACGCAGACGCGGTTCCAGACACAGACGTGCCTGACACCGACACAGGCGCGCCTGGCGGACACAGACGCACCTGGAACCGACGCAGACACGGTTAAACGGTTTTTGACATTTTTCAACTCTACTTCTAAGCACATTTATTGCCCTATTCGACATGCATTAATGACAAAAATTAAATGCGTCACAGTACAAGGAGGTTTGGTGGTACTTACCAGCTCTCCTGCCTCTGCTGGCCTCTGAAATCGGCGAACACGGTCGAATCTATGCATGAAAGTCATCGCTGTTGACTGCTGCTGCTCTATCTTCACTCTGCAATTTGCTCTCGTGGATGTGTAGATGACAATGAGGATGTATTTCCCTTGTGGTCTATCTTATAGACTACCCCTAGCCTTCATTTCCCGAGTCAGTTCCCGTGACTTTGTCACTTTATCCGGTCAATCCATTCTAGCCTTTCTTTCTTATCGAGAGATTGTCTGCAATCTTTTCAGACATTTTCATCCAATCTCTCGAGGGGGCATATCATTCCCATTCTGGGACAACTCTGTATCAGTTCATCTTATCTTCTTTGAAACAACGCGACAAGCGCATTGTCTCAAAGAGGGGCAAAATGTAGACACCTAAAATTGTCATGTCTAATTAAATAAATATTTTATTTATTTAATTATCTAATCCTAATTCTTCTATTAATTAAATAAATCCTTATTTATTTAATTAATTCATTTATCCTCTTCTAGCCTTATTTCTCATTTAAATAAATACATTTATTTATTTAAATTATCCTTTTCCTAAATTAAATAAATATCTTATTTATTTAATTGATCCCACTTTTTCTATTAATTAAATAAATCTTTATTTATTTAATTAATTCATTAGCCTTTTCTACCCATGACACATGTCATTCATCTCTTAATTCCTACACTACCTACCTCTTTCATTATTTTACTATTTCTTCTACCTACCCTCTAATCCTAGCCGACCTCCTTTTTGGCACCTCTCAATCTTATCCCTCCATTTCTTATAGTGTCTTCTATATAAGGAGATGCTTCCTTCATTATCAAACCCTAATGAATCATCTTAAGGACTTGACTACACTACGATCCTACTTGCAACCACATTCCGTTCTTTGTTGAGCTCTTGTGCATATAAAATCTGAGAGCAAATATATCAAGCAAGATCAATGGAGATAGGAAGAATGGAGATCAAAACCCTAATGGACATGTGATGGTATAATCTTTGTGATTTCATGTGATTTGCATTGTCTTAGGTAATCTTCATATGTTATGGTGGATCTTTCTTATTGTTAGGCTAGGGTTTTGTGGTTGAATTCATTTAGCCTTTCAATATTGTTATTATTGTTATCCATTTTCACCATATACAGATACATGAAATGAGAACAGTACCATCAACATATCATCAATGTATCAAATTCCCTTGCAATGGAGTTGAAGTAACGATAAAAGGTGATCCAAATCTGTTCATATATTGCAATAACCTGCGACCAAGTTATGAAATACTAGTTTTAGTCAATAGAGAAGCAACTCCATCATCAACATATGTGGATCCAGAATTATTAAAACCTTCTACATCAAAACAAGGTGAGCTCAAAGAAAAAATCAAGGTTAAAGACATGGAATGTGGTGAGTATATAATCTTTCATGTTGATCAACTCCCACTATCTCCTAAGACATTTATTCGACAAGAATAACCTACAAACAATTTACAATATCAAGGAATTGGCTGTGAACCACCTAGTGTTGTGGCTACTAAGTCTAAATGCAAATCTCCTCTAGTGGTACAAACAATTCTTGATATCAATAGTCCTAAGAGTGGTTCCAACAAAGAATCTATTGAATATATCACCAACCCTATTTAGAACTCCTATAGCCTTACCATTTCATCCACTCATTCCATTTCCACTCCTCTCCTGGACTTGGATCAACAAGAATGACAAAAGCCCTTACTAATTGGGAATAAAAAATAAAGCTTTGAAAAGAAAAATCTAAAAGTCAAAAATAAATAAAAGTCCTTTAGTCCAAATCAAAATGAAAAGCTATTGGACTCTGCAAAAATCAAAGTCAAGGATAAAACTCCTATGAAGAAAGAAGAAGAAGAGTTGATCTCCCCTAATATCAAAATAACTAGGGGCAACTAAAATTATAAGTCAAGAAGTATTCTTGTTGATCCTAAGTCTCCATCATGCCATGCTACTTTCACTTCTTTTCGCAATCATAAACCTTCATAACTCATCCACTTGTTCCACACATCCATTCCCTTTTGGGGATACATCACATCAATGGACCTTTAATGGAACTTTCTCGAGGGACTTTATTGTTAGGGATGCCTAAACTTCTTTAGGCGACATGCAAATGGATGAACGTAGTCCACACATTAGTAATTATACCTTAGTTACTTAATTAAGGAAGATAATAAATGGAGCTACACACCATTCACTCAGGGAACAACGTGTTCGGTGTGGAGCCTGATCAGTCTCCAAGTGGGAGATTGTTGAAATGTGGTGACTGATCAGCAACGTACTGTACACTCAGCACGTATCCTCGCCGGGGTCCAGGGCCGGGCCGGGCCCCAGGTAGGGGTTTGGGGGCGGTAGCCCCTGAGAAAAGCGGGGGTTCAGGGGCGGGAGCCTCCGAGAAAAAAAAAATTGTCGTTTTTCGTTGATGAAAACCGACATTGTAATAAAACCCTAAAAAGGTCGACTGTGTATGGTGGACGTAACCCATTCTGGGTGAACCACGTTAAATCTCTATGTTATTTGTGTCTTATTTTATTTCTTTATCTTTTGTATTTAAATCTGCATATAATTGTTAGTTCATATTTGTTTCGGATCTGCTTGAAACCCTAATAATTGGTATCAGAGCGAGGTTTTCTGTAAATTGGCAGGACTTTTAGATTTGAGTGGGAGCAATGGAGGTTTCCAAATTCAAGGTCGAAAAGTTTAACGACCAGAATTATCAGTTATGGAAAATGCAGATGGAGGATTACCTGTATCAAAAGGATTTGTGGCGGCCATTGGAAGGAAAGGCAAAGAAACCGACCACAATGTTAGATGAAGAGTGGGACATTTTAGATAGAAAGGCACTAGGATCCATTCGATTGTGCCTTGCACCGTCTGTAGCATTCATTATAACAGAAGCAAAAACGGTTGTAGATTTGATGGCGAAATTGACTAAGTTGTATGAGAAACCCTCGGCTTCGAATAAGGTATTTCTTATGAAGCGTTTGTTTGATTTGAAAATGAGTGAGGGAGGATCTGTAGTGGAGCACTTAAATTAATTTAATACAATTACTAGTCAATTGTCTTCGGTAAAAATTACCTTTGCAAAAGAGGTTAAGGCTCTCTTGATTTTATGTTCTTTGCCAGAAAGCTGGAATAGCTTGGTTATGGCTGTAAGTAACTCTGTCTTTGGTAAAAATACTTTGGTATTTGATGATATTGTTGGTGTTATCCTAAGCGAGGAAATGCGAAGGAAAAGCACAGGTGAGACTTCAACATCATCGGGTAGTGTTTTGAATGTAGAGAATAGAGGAAGATCAAAGGAAAGAGGAAAATGCTCTGGGAATGAGAAGTCACGAGGGAAGTCAAAGAAAGGACGCTCTCAATCTAGAGGAAAGAAAGATTGCTGGTACTGCGGAAAGCTTGGTCATCTAAAGAATGACTGTTGGTCTTGGAAAAACAAAGAAGAAGACAAAAATGAAAATGACAGTAACGAAGCTAATATTGCAAGTAATACTTTATAAGATGCTTTAATCTTATGTTTGGATAATGTTAATGATTCCTGGGTAATAGATTTTGGGGCTTCATTTCATGCTACACCCCATGGAAAATATTTTCTAAATTATGTTCAAGGTGATTTTGGACAGGTATATTTGGGTGATGATGAGCCCTGTCAAATTGTTGGAAAAGGAAAGATAAAGATCAAGTTGCAGAATGGAAATGACTGGTTTCTGCAGGAGGTAAGACATGTTCCTAATTTAAGAAGAAATTTAATTTCTGCAGGGCAACTAGGTAGTGAAGGTTGCATAGTTACCCTCTCAGACGGTATGTGGAAGGTCACTAAAAGATCATTAGTAATAGCTAAAGGTGTGAAGGTAGGCACATTATATCTATGTACAGGTAACACTTACTCTACCCTAGCTGCCACAGATAAAGTTACTGCAGGGACAACAACAATAAATGTTGCAAGAACAGATTCGATAATGTGGCACCATAGGCTTGGGCACATGAGTGAGAAAGAGATGAAAATCCTTCACTCCAAAAATCTATTGCCATGACTAAAGAAGATTGATTTAGAGTTCTTTGAAAATTGTGTTTATGGTAAACAGAAAAGAGACAGATTTCTCAAGGTTGGGAAAGAGAAGAAGAGTGAGAAGTTAGAGCTTGTACATTCAGATGTATGGGGACCGGCTCGGGTATCATCTCTTGGTGGCTCTTGTTATTATGTTATTTTTATTGATGACTCAACCAGAAAAACATGGGTATATTTCCTAAAACAAAAATCAGATGTTTTTGAAACTTTTAAGAAATGGAAAGCTTTGGTTGAGAATGAGACAGGAAAAAAGTTGAAGTGTCTCAGATCGGATAATGGAGGTGAGTATTGTAGCAAAGCATTTGAAGATTACTGCTCCTTAAATGGGATTCGAAAGCAGAAGATAGTTCCAGGAACTCCACAGGAAAATGGTGTGTCAGAGAGAATGAATAGGACTATCATGGAACGCGCGAGGAGCATGAGATTGCATGCTAGATTGCCCTTATATTTTTCGGCAAATGCTGTACATACTGCTGTCTATTTGATAAATAGAGGACCTTCAACCCCTTTGGATGGTGGTATTCCAGAGGAGGCATGAACTGGTAAAAAGGTAAATTATTCTTTTCTAAAAACTTTTGGTTGCGAAGCTTTTGTCCATGTTGATAAAGAAAACAGAACCAAGCTTGATGCTAAATCTCATAAATGTACCTTAATTGGATATGGGATAGATGAATATGGCTATCGGTTATGGGATTTTGAAAATAAGAAAATAATTAGAAATAGAGATGTTATATTCAATGAGAAGGTTATGTATAAAGAACAGATGCAGGAAAAGAAGCATGAACAGGACAAACAAGAATATGTGGTGTTGGATGAGATTCCTGAAAATGGAATGCCACAGGTACCCGATGCTCAGCAACAACAAATTGTCCCACAAACTCCTGTAAGTGTTAGATGTTCTACGAGGACAAGTAGACCCCCTGAAATATTTTCTCCTTCTTTGTATTCTATTTTATTAACGGATTTTGATGAACCAGAAGAATATGAAGAAGCAATGCAGGTAGATACCAAACAACAGTGGGAGCTAGGCATGAAAAAGGAGATGGACTCCTTGATGAAAAATAAGACTTGGGACCTAGTCCCTTTACCTGCAGAAAAAAGAGCCTTGCCTAACAAATGGGTTTATCGGCTAAAGGAGGAGGAAGGAGGTCAGAAAAGATATAAGGTCAGACTTGTGGTAAAAGGTTTTGCATAGAAAAAGGGTATAGATTATGATGAAATATTTTCTCCAGTTGTAAAAATGACTTCAATTAGAACTATACTTAGTCTTGTTGTTGTAGATAATTTACATCTTGAACAATTAGATGTCAAAACAGCTTTTCTCCATGGAGATTTGGAGGAGGAAATTTACATGTTGCAACCACAGGGATATGAGGTCAAAGGTAAGGAGAACTTGGTGTGCAGGTTGAAGAAAAGTCTATATGGCCTAAAGCAAGCACCCCGACAATGGTATTTAAAATTTGATAGTTTCATGGCTGAACACGGTTATCATAGATGTCATTCTGATCATTGTGTATATTTTAAGAGATTTGATAATGGCAGTTATATTATCCTGTTGCTTTATGTTGATAACATGCTTGTTGCTGGGTCTAACATGCAACATATAAATGATCTTAAACAGAAATTAGCCAGGTCATTTGCTATGAAGGATTTGGGTGCAGCTAAGCAAATTCTCGGTATGAGGATTACACGGGATAGGAAAAATAGAACCTTGAATTTGTCCCAAAGTGAGTATATAAAGAAGGTGTTGAAAAGATTTAACATGCAAGATGCAAAAGTAGTTAGTACACCTTTGACTAGTCATTTCAAATTGACTAAGGAGATGTGCCCAAAGGCACAAGAAGAGGTTAATAAAATGTCTAACATCTCGTATTCATCAACTGTTGGCAGTTTGATGTATGCAATGGTATGCACAAGGCCAGATATTGCACATGCAGTGGGAGTTGTGAGCAGGTTTATGAGTAATCCGGGTATGGAACATTGGAATGTTGTGAAATGGATTCTTCGGTATTTGAAAGGAACTACTACGAAGGCATTATGTTTCAAAGGATCTAATGCTGCTCTAAGTGGATTTGTTGACTCTGATCTGGCGGGTGATATTGATTCATGGAGGAGTACTACAGCGCATGTTTTTACTATAGGGGGAACTGTAGTCAGTTGGATTTCTAGGCTGCAAAAGGTTGTTGCACTTTCAACCACTGAAGCTGAGTATGTTGCTGCTACAGAAGCCAGCAAGGAGATGATTTGGTTGCAATGTTTTATGGAGGAATTGGGTCAGACACAAGAGGATAGCCCATTGTATACTAATAGTCAGAGTGCCATTCATCTTGCAAAGAACTCTATTTTTCATTCAAGGACAAAGCACATTCAGCTCAGGTACCACTTCATCCAGACTGTTTTGGAGGAGGGTCAATTACGGCTTGAGAAGATTCACACAAGTGAGAATCCTATCGATATGTTCACGAAGGCAGTTCCACAGGAGAAGCTGATTTCTTCATCAGTTTATGTTGGTCTTCTTGATTGATAATTGTGGAATTTATACCAGTCAAGTCCTAGTGTTTTATCCAGCAGATGCTGCATGTACAGTGGTGTCGTGTAGTATTAGTCTCCAAGTGGGAGATTGTTGAAATGTGGTAACTGATCAGCAACGTACTGTACACTCAGCACGTCGAGCCCTGGGTAGGGGTTCGGGGGCGGCAGCCCCTGAGAAAAAAATTTTTTGCCGTTTTTCGTTGATGAAAACCGACATTGTAATAAAACCCTAAAAAGGTCGACTTTGTTTGTTGCTCTAAAAATGCATGTTATAAGCGGCTGGGATGCTTAAGGCATTGTAAGGTTGATGTACTATTTTTACTGGATAATAAGAAAGATTGGATGACTCTGTATGGTGGATGTAACCCATTCTGGGTGAACCACGTTAAATCTCTGTATTATCTGTGTCTTGTTTTATTTCTTTATCTTTTGCATTTAAATATGCATATAATTGTTAGTTCATATTTGTTTTGGATTTGCTTGAAACCCTAACACAATGCAACTACAATCATAAGGTAAAGCCTCGCACATTTGAGGTGGGTGACTTAGTTCTCATCTAGAGTCCTAAAAGTAAACAAGATCGAGAGAAGAAGGGCAAGTTCGAACCAAATTGGCTTGGTCCTTATGTCATCATAGTAGTCTATGGAGCAGGTGCATATCAGCTCTCAACACCAGATGGAGAACCTTTGGAGGATCTTATCAACAACATGCACCTTCACAGGTTTTACACATAGTTTTTCGGAATCCCATTGTCAAAAATACAAAAATATATATATCAAAAATACAAAAAAATTTTAAAAAAAAACCATTACTTGGTGAAAAACTGGCAAATAGGTGCCTTGTGACACAAAAAAAATCAAAAATCAAAAAAAGTAAAGAGAAATAAATTCAGCCAATGGTGAAAACCACTTGGTGGTACCCTGGGCAAGTACCATGGTGAAAATCAGGTTACCAATGTCATGTGTAGAGACATTGCTCCTCCCTCCTTCAAGATTCAATCTAATCCTTTCACTTTGCACACACTCACAACTTATACATCCATAATAAATTTACTCATTCCCATCATGACTTGTTACTGATCTACCTAAGATTGGTTATCCATTCACAATAATTCCTCCCTTTTCACCCTTTTCCTTCCATAATAAATCAGTTCCAATCTACAACTGGTGCAAAAATCCTAAATCTAGTGATGGAAGTGGTACCTTGAGCATCGCATGTTTTGAGGAGCATCGTCTTTTCATTCCTCCTTCTCACGCACAATCTGCAATAAAAGATCACTTACATTGTCAATCCACAATGTTTCGTTCTTCTTCGCAATAAAGTATTAGTTTTATGGATTCAGTCAATTTTAGATGAGACACAAGCAACAGTGGGCTTTCAACAAATCAAATCTTTCAGCAGACTTTGACAACAACATGGTTTTCAGCATGATTTGTCCTTTATCAGGATAACAACATTGTAACCAAATCAAACATGTTAACATATGTGGTGCCAAGAAACACAAATAAGTTGAAGATTTCATTGTGTGTTGGTGTCAAGTCTTGGTTTTCTTTTGATTTTATCTTTTGGTGAGATGTCTTTTAGCTTTTCCAGGATGTCTCTTATTAGAGATTATATCTCCAAAACGTCTTTGACTAGAAAGGTGAGAATGGGATATGAATCACCTACTATTGTTTTGTTGTATGTGGATTGTCTCTTAGTAATGTTATGGCTTGTCCAAGGATATGAGGACACTTTGAGTCTAGTGTGAATTAGGGAATTCCTTGTTGGTGACTGTTTGATCTCCATGCAAATGGGTACAATGACTTCCGGGATCGAACCTATACCTAGATTGTCATAACCTATTTGCCATAATAAAGCTCAATGATGATAATATCACAAGAAGTTCCTTCACTTCCATATCTTCTACCTTCCATCCCCCTTTCTTGATTGACCTTTGTTGTCCCTTCTTAAGTCCATGTAGTCTGCTATCATATGACGAAGTATAATGACATGCCAAAAAGATCTACATTTCATATAGCTTTCACCTACATCATTACATATTAGCACATAATACAAATGCATTTAGAAATCATGATAGCATCACATCCTGCACACACTACTGATTAGCATCTAATAATAAGCATTTGCATTCTCATATAAAACATAAAAAGACAAAAATATATACATCATGCATCTAATCATAACCATATGCTCATCTGCATATAAACCTAGGAAAAGAACAAAAATATATTGCATTTCATCATGTACATATTTGCATCCATATCATAAGCATCATAAAATCATCATAAAGCATATAGAACATCACATAGAAAAACATGCATATAGCTGTCGAAAGGATGGATCATCTCATATATATCAAAATAATAAAGTGCCATGATGCAATGATGTCAAAATCTCATATGGCTACAAAATCATCCAAAGGTGTCTACATCGTCATACAAAAACTGATGCAAAATGGCTCCAAGGGATCTATGATGAAGACCCTCCCTCGGAGCTAGCTAGCCTTGAAGGAATCTGAGCTCCTGAAGGACCAACCCCTAGATCATCTCGTGTGTCCGCTCCTGTAGACCCTATGGGACCATCTTTTCACCGAAGTAGTTAACAATCTTGTGTTTGCCCAAATATTAGGCATATACATAATGTATCTCAATCCCATCGCCTTGATCCTGTTGTGGTCCTCAACAATCAAATATGTTCGTAACCAATGTGTCACAAGGAATCGCTCTCTAGACTCAATATGGGGTAAGTACTCCTACATCCAATCAAATCAATCGTGTCAATCCTAGTGGTACTCATGTTCATCACCTAGTGCTTCTTATCTTATCCTAGCCTAGCCTAGTGGTACCTGTGTCCATCACATGGTGTTGCTCATCAGGCTTTATCCTAGTGCTTATGTCTATCACACGACACTGCATCCTAGTGTATATGTTTGTCACATTGCACTATATCCTATCTTGCTAGAGCACTCACCGGATTTTATAAATTTGACGACTTATCCTATTCTCAGCTTAGCATACCTACTTGTTTTAGGGCACCTATTGAGTGAATCCTCTCAACAGCTTATCCAATTGGTAACATATGTTTATCACAGAATTGTCAATTCTAGCCTTGTTTTCAGTTGTCCTCCCTAGGGAACCTATTTCAGTGAATCCTCTCAGTATCTTATCTAATTCCTAGCATATGTTCATCACAAACTATCAATTTTGGCCTCTTAAGACATAGACACTATTTTGTTGATTCCTCTTGAGTCAATCTTTTTCCTACGTGATCTTGTCACCCTATCTTGTTAGTCCTTTCTAGCCTTTCTTTCTTATCGAAAGATTGTCTGTGATCTTTTAAAACATTTTCATCCATTCTCTTGAGGGAGCACGTCATTCTCGTCATGGGGCAACTTTGTATCAGTTCATTTTTATTTTTTTGAGCCAATGCGACAAGCTACATTGTCTCAAAGAGGGGCAAAATGTAGACACCTAAATTTGGCATGTCTAATTAAATAAATATTTTTATTTATTTAATTATTTTATCCTAAGTCTTTTATTAATTAAATAAATCTTTATTTATTTGTTTAATTCATTAATCCTCTTCTAAGTCTTTCCTCATTTAAAAAAATACTTTTATTTATTTAAATTGTCATTTTCCTAAATTAAATAAATATTTTATTTATTTAATTGATCCCACTTCCTCTATTAATTAAATAAATCTTTATTTATTTAATTAATTCATTAGCCTTTTCTACCCATGACACATTTCACTTATCTCTTAATTCTTCTCTTACCTACCCTTTTATCATTTAATTATTTCCTCTACCTACCCTTTAATCCTAGCCGACCATTTATCTTTACACCTCTTAATCTTATCCCTCCATTTCTTACAGTGTTCTCTATATAAGAGGATGCCCTCTTGTTTTTCAACCCTAATCAATCCAGCTAGCTAATCAATGTGTCTAATCAATCTTATGCAATCAAGCCTTCAAGCGATCAAGCTATCAACCACAATCCATTCTTTGTTGAGCTCTTGTGCACACATAAAATCTAAGAGCAAATATATCAAACAAGATCAATGGAGATAGAAGACAATGGAGATTGAAACCCTACTTGACATGTGAATGGTAATATTGTTTTATTTTTATTGATTTGCATGATCTTAGGTATCTCCATTGGTATTGGTGAATGTTTCATTGTAGGACCTATATTGTTTGTGGTTGAATCTTTATGGTTTTACAATAGTTTATCATCATCACTTTTCACCGAATACACCTACAAAATAGAAATATGCATCCACAGTTTGACCCAACTCCAATTGTAAGCATTAAAATATAAAAAAATAGGAAATATAAATAATTTGAAAGAAAAAGATGGAAATCAAATTAGAATTCAATATGAGATGCAAACCTTGAAGTTGATGTGCTTTGATTTTATTGATGAATGATTTTGATATACTAGATTTGCATAAATGTGATTATATGAAAATGTTGAATAATTATCTTGTTTATATATTTCTCTAGGGAAAATCAAAAGAAAGATGATGATTGAGGATGTAGTTGAAAAATGAAAAATTGTCATTTTGGAGTGACGAGGAGATAATGACAAATTATTTAATTCAATTGACAGTAATTATGCGAGTATTTTATGTTTTTTTTTAAGTTTCAAAAAATATATATATATTAGAAAATAATAATATAACATAATATAATAATACAGTTTTCTACTATTGCACTATATATATGTATATGTATGTGTATGTATGTATGTATGTATGTATACACATATATGTTTGTATAAATACATATGTATGTATAGCATGCTTGCATGCATTTATGTATGTAGATACATGTATATATACAAAGAAATATATGTATACATACATATATAGACACACACACACACACACACACATACATATGTATATATGTATATACATATATACATATGTATACACACACACACATATATGTGTGTGTATGTATATATATGTATGTATATACACACATACATATGTATATATATGTATATACACACATATACATATATATACATATGTAAATATACATATATATATAAATATACATATATATATGTATATATACATATATATATATGTACATGTATATATATACATATGTATACACATATGTATATGTATACATATATATGTATATATAGATGTATATATACATATATATGTGTGTGTGTGTGTATGCATGTATACATACATACATATTTGTGTGTATGTGTATATGCCTGTGTGTGTGTGTGTGTGTGTGTGTGTGTGTGTGTGTTCTTGCAATAAGGTCATCACTTTCCAGATCTGCCTTATGACAATTGAAGCTTCTATGGTCCACAAGTCTTCCCAAATTGATTGAGTGTGTAGCCTCAACCAACTAGATATCAATTCCACAATCTCATGTGTTCTTGAGCCCGACCAACCTAGTCTATCCTAAATCCAATCCCAATAGTGCATAACAAAATATAATTGACGAGCAAGTGGTCAACTATCTCCTCACTTGCTCTACATAGATAACACTTGCTTTGCCCTAGGATCCTAATCATCTTCAATAGATCCCCGATCAATATGCAATTATGGAGTGTCATCCAGAGAAAAGAACCAGCCTTGGGAGGATTGGCTTATGCCAGCAAACCCAACAAGCCATTGCAAAGCCCCTGAAAGGGCTTTTTGAATCTAATATCCCAATTTTGTTGAGTAATCTTTAGATTTGGAACCACATAATCTGCTTTAGAACTGTTGGTAAATAGATTTGTCACTATGAATTGTCCTTTAAAATTGACCCTGTTCACTTGAAGAGAAGTGACAACCATTCCAACAGTTGGAGAGATTGCAATCAATCTGCAATCTTCCTCTGCGTTTGAGAGGGGCAGCTCCCTCGTATGATGGGGGTATATGAGATTTTTGTGTACTTTTAACCTGAAAGTACATAAAGGAGAAAACATAGAACTAAAGAAATATAAAGAACAAAAACCCCAACAGTAGACATACGAATACCAATTGAGATTTCACAATAGATAACGATTACAAAGGGGAATTTAAGCACAATATAAGTTTAACTTGCAAACATGTCAACATATGAAGAGATGGGTAACTCTAGCACATCCAAGCCAAGATACCAAAGCTTGATTGTTTCATTACATCAATTGCATGAATTGTAAGCATTCCAATAGATGTCAGATGATCTGCCCATAGACAAAAGATATCACTAATTGACATACAAAATATTAGTAATAATAACTTAAGAAGCACATCTAGCACATACGAGCCAAATGCATCCTTTATTACCTTCATGAAATTATACAATCTCAAGAACTCTTCTATACAAAGTGCAAACACAAAATTCATCAAACTATTTCTCTAAGAATTTCTCCATATTCTCCCCTTTGTTCCCCTCCCCAATTACAATGCAAAAGCCTTCTATTTATAACCAACTCATAACCACCTAATCTAACCACTTTGTGTAACTACTTAGATTAACTTCCTAAATAGCCACTTAGGAAAACCACCTAGGTAATTGATTTAAGACAACAACCTTAAGTATCAACTTAGGATAACTACACAAGTGGCCACCTTTAATAACTACCCTTGTATAAATGAGTTAGGATAACTATTTCTTAGGGACAAGTTAGGATAACTAACTATTACAAGAATTGAGTCCAAATTCTAACTTGTAATTACATGAGTAACATAGCTACTTCTTCAAAAGAACATCTTGAAACTTTCAAGTTAGGATTGGAGTGAGGTGATTATCCATCTTCATGTGCATCTTTGGTACTTGTAACCATTTCACCATCAACTCTATGAATTTCATCATTAACTATATGAGCAAATAATATTGAACATGTTCATAAGAATGAAAAGCTCTTTGATTGCACTACAAAGTGTCTTCACATATTGAAAGATTCAAGGCAACAATACCACTACGTCAACAACCTTGAATCCTCCTTTTTCCTTCCTTTGAAAGTACCATAAGCTACACATTTGAAAGCTAGAACATTGGAGCTTGTATCATGAGATGATCCAATTGTTAAGATATTGCTTGACTATCATAAACTTTCCCACACTTCCATCTTGAGTAATGAATTCTAGTCCATCAAGATATCAAGTCTTTATTGCTAATAGTTCTCTTCATGTATGATGTTCCAACTGCATACCATAGTGTTGTTGGGAATAAAAGAAGATTATGTCCACACAACCACCACGAGTCTGATGAAACCTCATAATAATATCATCAAGAACTTTGATGCATGCATGAATAATCAAATACATCTCCTTCGCACACCAAGAAAGCATGTCCACACAATCACCACACCTCTAACTTGGCCTATCATATTTGCTTGAAAGTTTGTACGTCGACACAAGATGAAAGATGTCAGCAAAGATGCTAGAATCTGTCTTTACACTCGCGACTTGCATTTATCGGAGAATTTCTAAAGGTTATTGATACCTCTATTTTCTGCAAATCTTGTAAGCACTGCATTCCAATCGATGACAACTCTTTTGAGAGATTTCAACAACAATCTAGTTCCATGCCTATGCTTCCAATTTGCATGTCAATCTATGCATTTAAAACTATAATTACTGACAGAAATCTCATTTCCATTATGCCTTGATGAATGTTGATAAACTATTCCAAAGATCTCTTTTCGGCTAGAGCGGGAAGGATACTAGCAAAGGTTGCACAAAATTTGGTTTCGAACCTGCCAATTACATCGACTTGAAAATTTCTAAGGACTTCTATTTTTTTAACAGACCGATTTGTGCATATTCTGCAATCTTTGCTTGTCATGAGATCACATTTCTTTGAGTCACAAAACTGAAATTGCAAGCAAGGGAGATATCGACATGGTTGAACACCTGCTAATTGCATTTGCTTCAAAGTTTCTATAGCATCTTCAACAAATCCATTTTGTGCACTAAATATGCCATGAGATGTTATTTGTGGAAAACCGACTGCACAACTTAGCTTCAACCTTGAATAGTTACTTTGACACATTCACCTTCAACAAATTTATCCATGTCCATGGAGGAAAGGGTCAGCAAGAGACTTCAGCTCCTTTTGCATGCACAATAATGATTCAATAAATCGTGAATGGCAACTTTATCTACACTTTATATCATTTGCTTGAGGATACTGTTGATCTTTCACGTACGTTGAGGTGCATGTCTGTGGAGGAGAGGATGGACATGGATCTTCGGTTCCCTTGCATGTATATCAACAATCCAAGAAACTAATCTCATTCAAAATACTATGACTTCATCTATAAGTAACGTGCAGATTCAACATCAAAACTGGTTATCTTCCTTGCATGCATGCATTGGCAAAAGCTTCGAAATGACTACATGAAGATTTGGCACATTTATGTTGCGTGATACATCTACAATTTCAAGACTATCGACCTTTCTATACTTTAGAATAAGGAGTTAGTTATAAAAGTAACCGTGCATTCATTATCCTTCAGTCGTGGACCACGTAGTGCATTCACGATGCCAGATGGAGGTTAAAGCGAAACCGCAAAAGAGATGTCATCTTTTAAAAATCTCCCAAGTTGTCGATGAAGATATAACTTCAAGTGTTATGGTCACTTTATTACTTTAGCCAACTGGCTGATGACTTGATAATTTCTCTATTATCTGATAAGATTGATTATATTCGCCAACTAGCATTGTCCATATCGATCCATGAAGAAAGCTGTCGGTTAAGGTGGATAATGCGATGATTAGAGTGTTTGAAACTAATCTTAACTTCATCGGTGACTTAAGGAGAAAACACAAGTTGCCGACAACCACCAATTTAAACTTTTCTTTAAACACATCGCTTTGCTAGTCAGCTCAAATTTTAAAGTTGGTTGCTCATATTTGTATTCGGCCTATTTATCTTTTGGCCAACTTCACCGACATCATCTCGGGCATTTGGTAAGTTTGATGCAACAACCGGTTTTGAGTGGAGAGAGTTTCGAATTTGAAAGTGAATTGGATATTAATCATACGACTAATTTTCAACACTTTGTGAATCTGATAAGACACTGGGTGATAAAAGAGATATATCACCAATTTCTTGCAACTTCATATTGGACTCCTCCCCTTTATCCATTCCATAAATTGTCAACTTTGATATTGATAAACACACAAACTCTTTGAATGTATCCGAAAAGAGCCTATCTCTGGTTCATCTGCCTTACTAATCTTATTCAAGACTAGTGTCAAGCTTTGTGAAAAATCAATCAACTTGAATATCTAAACAAAATGTCCTGACTATTTTCCTTACATCAAACATGATTTGAGATTGATACTTATGTAAGATTTATAACCTCACGAAGACTTAAAATTTCAATTGTTGAACTCATGGGGTGAACAATTAAATATTGGATGATAATTAGATAAATTTATACCTATGAGGCTCTTAATACAAGATTCAACACAAAACTTAAATTAATCAAGTTTTAAAATTGGGGTCAACAAGAACTTAGTGTGATCTGTCTCTTAGCCATTTAAATTTGTAAATTTTGTTTGAATCCCATCGATAGAGGGAGATCATTGATGTTAATCCACCTTGTAAATGTTGGGAAAAATTATGTCTCAACCTTGCATTTATATGAGGTTACTATTTATAATAAGTTTTTGTTTGAGCATGAAATGGTGCGAAATTCTTCCCAAAGCTTCTGGTTGGCTAGATAAATGTTTCGGTAAAGTTAAGTCTTAAGATCACAACTAGTTTTGAAGATATTAAAGTTTCAGAATATATATACTAATCTTCAAAAGAGGAGGAAGAACCTTCAACTCAGCTTCATCTACAAGACATAGACAACCACCTGAAAGGTATTCACCTGATGATTGGAGATGTATTTTTTCTTTGAATACTAATGTGGATGAACCTAGATCTGTAGAAGAGGCATCAGGTATGACTGATATAGAATCTTGGAAGATTGATATGGAAGAAGAAATGGAAACTTTGAAAAAGAATGATACATGGTATCTTGTACCATTTCCCGAAGGACAAAAGCTTGTTGGTTGCAAATGGGTGCTCAAGAAAAAGATTGGTTCAGATAGAAGCATTGAGAAATATAAAACAAGGCTGGTTGCAAAAGGCTACTCTTAGGTTGAGGGTGTTGATTATGGTGAGATATTTTCTCCTATTGCAAAAATGACATCCATTATATTTTTGCTTTCTATAGTTGTTGCTTATGATTCAGAGGTTGAGCAAATGGATGTGAAAATTGCTTTCCTTCATGGTAATTTGGAGGAGGATATTTATATGACACAACCAGAGCATTATGTAGTAAAAGGTAAAAGTAATTTGGTCTGTAAATTAAAGAAACCTGTGTATGGCCTCAAACAGAGTCCTGGGATATGGTACCAAAACTTTGATACATATGTGTTAAGTTTGATATTTGAGCATTCTAAATTAGATCACTATGTTTACTATAAATCTGATGGTGATCATTTCCTGTGTATTACATTGTATGTTGATGATATGCTATTCATTGGTAAAGGGAAAGGTATGATTTGAGAACTAAAGTCTCAACTCGTTACTAAATTTGAAATGAAAGATCTTGGTGTTTCAAAGCACATTATTGGGATAAAAATTAGAAGAGATACAGTGAACAAAAAGCTATGGCTAGGCCAAAAATTTAGTTTTGCGGAGGTTTAACATACAAGATTGTAGACCATTATGTGTTCCTTTTGCAGTTGGAACGAAATTATCTACTTCATATTGTCCTACATCCCCATCAGATATTGAAGACATGAGCAAAGTGCCTTACCAAAGAGCATTTGGAAGTTTGATGTATACTATGGTCTATACCAGACCAGACATTGCCCAAGTAGTGAGAGTTCTTTCCAGATATATATGTAATCTTGGTAGAGTTCATTGGGATGCAGTCAACAAAGTATTTAGATATATGAAGGGTACCTCAAAGTATTCTTTGTGTTATCATGGTAATTTGGTTGGAGACATGAATTCCCTTAATATTCACGGTTATATGGATTCAAACTGGGTAGGTGATATTGATAGCAGAAGATCCACCAGTGCTTATGTGTTTACTTTATTTGGTGGTGCAATTAGTTGGATGAGTAAGCAACAAGTTGTGGTTGCTTTGTCCACTACTGAAGTAGAGTATATGGCAGCTATTCATGCTTGTAAAGATATTGGAATAAAACAAGGTGCAATGACAGTTTATTGTGATAGCCAGAGTGCGATCTGTCTAGCTAAGAACTCGACATTTCATGCATGAACCAAACATGTTGATGTTCAGTATCTTTTTGTCAAACACATGGTTGAAGATGGCAGGGTGAAGTTCGTTGACGTAGAAACTTTGATAAATGTTGCAAATTCTTTAACTAAGGTTCTGAGCACAAAGAAGTTCAGATGGTGTTCCCTAAAAAATTGTTTTATTGTGTTGATACTCCCTTTGCTCTTGCAAGGTGTTTGACAAGTGGGAGAATGTTGGGGACAATAGTGTCTCAACCTTGCATTTACATGAGGTTACTATTTATAGTAAGTTTTTTTTTACCACAAAATGGTGAGAAATTCTTCCAGAAGCTTTTGGTTGGCTAGATAAGCATTTCGGTAAAGTTACGTCGCAAGATCACAACTAGTTTTTGAAGATATTAAAGTTTTCATTTTGGAGGGGTGCAATGAAAGGTTTAAATTTAATTTGAGGACTTTAGAGGCCCGAAAACTCCACGAAAAGTGGTCATAAATGGTATAGCGATCTACGAGGCAATAGAGAAATTTATGAGCTTTCTGACGCTTCAAACAGTTCGTCAATAGGACACACGATCCTCGAGTTATGGCCTCCAGAAGTTTGTACTCCTGAAATAGGAAATATAAAATGTATCAGACACATAAATGAGTTGTAAAAGGGAGGGACACATATTGATGTGTGTTTTAACATGTCATAGGGCATCTAGAAGGGAGATAAGGTTGGCTCTACTTTATTGGGTGGTTTTAGCCTACGGTTTTGTAATACCATTTGACGAATTTCTTATACTGTATCTCCTATATATGAGGTACGTGAGATAGAGGTTGTGTAAGAGTCTTATGGCCATTGAGTTGCCTCTAAGTCTCTGATTACTAGTACTCCTGTGAAGAGATTACTCTGAAAATATATTGAATCTATTATTGATTGTTGAATAACATATTGAGCTTCTTTTGGAGTATGGGGTTTTTCTCCCAAAAGGGTTTTCCCCACGTAAATCATTGTGTTGTGGTATGCATAATATTTTGATTATTTTTGTTAATTTTATGTAACTGTTGTCATGTGTGTGAAGTAGGGTAGCTACATCTGCAACACAAACACTCAATAGATCATTACAAGCATGGTTAGCAAATTAAAATAAAATGAAAGATAAACCACGACAAAGCGACCTATCACCTCCTAAGAGATGCGAGTATGGATTTGCTCTCAGATCTAGATAAGCAATCCTAGTGACTTGACTACACCTAGATGAAGAATTTAAAATGATATGATATGCAAGCTAGATGAGATTGATTATGATAGATTGATCCAAGAGGCTAATTAAGCTAATGATATGCATGATTAAGCTAATATGATGATGCAATTAAGCTAGAATAGATATTGGTTAAGCTACATGATGCAACAATTATGCTAGAAAATTATCAAATTAAGCTAGATCTAAGATGCAATTGCCTATAATAACAATGCTTAAATGATATATACTAAAATGGATATGCCTATAGTAACAATGCATGAAATGCTATGAGATGGGATCCTTTGTGCTCCAAAATGAGGGATATTTATAGGAATTCCAAGGCCAAAACTGTGGTGGCGAGAATCAATGATCAAGATTGAATCTAAAGATATCAAGGGTCAAATTGGAGGAGGTTAGAGGGAGGGATACTTTTCATCTCTACGGTGACAAGTGTCAAGGAGCCTTGCTCATAAGAGGGCAAGTGTCCAAGGGAGGAGACATGTGGCATAAGTGCCATGTGTCTCGAGGGGAGGATATCCAACCCATAGGAGGTTAAGATAAGGAGGTTAGGATGTGCAAGATACGATAGGGTTAGTTAAACCCAGGCTAGGTGGAATGGTTGGGGTTAGAGGATTGTTAGGAGGTGGTTAGAAGTTAGGAAGCATGTGGGTAATTTGAATTTAAAAATTCAAATAATAGGAAAAGGCTAATTAACTTTCAACAACTCATAAATTGATTTATTTTAATTAATTAGGGGATTATAAGAAGGAATTAAATGGAGGAGGATTAATTAATTCAGACTAATTAATCAAAGGGGACTATTGAAATGAACTTATCAAATAAATCCTTACATTTATTAATAAGTAGATGAATGGGAGAATTTAATCAAATTGCTAATGAATTCAATTAAATTGGGAAGGGGGACTAATTAAATGATTGGGCCAAGATTGAGGAAGTTGGAGAAGAGGTTGGAGGAAGGGACACTTGTCATCTCTATGGTGACAAGTGTCAAGGAGCCTTGCTCATAAGAGGGCAAGTGTCCAAGGGAGGAGACATGTGGCATAAGTGCCATGTGTCTCAAGGGGAGGATATCCAACCCATAGGAGGTTAGGTTAGGATAAGGAGGTTAGGATGTGAAAGATAGGATAGGGTTAGGTGGAATGGTTGAGGTTAGAGGATGGTTGGGAGGTGGTTAGAAGTTAGGAGGCATGTGAGTAATTTAAATTTAAAAATTCAAATAATAGGAAAAGGCTAATTAACTTTCAACAACTCATAAATTGATTTATTTTAATTAATTAGGGGATTAGAAGAATGAATTAAATGGAGGAGGATTAATTAATTCAGATTGATTAATCAAAGGGGACTATTGAAATGAATTTATTAAATAAATCCTTAGATTTATTAATAAGTAGATGAATGGGAGAATTTAATCAAATTGGGAAGGGGAATTAATTAAATAATTGCTTAATTAGATTATTATCTTCAGACCATTTTTAGGTGTATACAACTGTTGTAACGATTTGTAATTTTTTTTGCATTATCCTCCTCTCAAGGTTAGTGTAGGAAGTTGTTTTGCTACTTAAATTTCTTACAAGTGATATCAGAGCCTGATCACCTTTGGTTTCACTTGTGGGTTGTTGGGTTTTTTGAACTAATCCAAATTTGAGTGGGAGCTTGTGCATAAAACACTTTTTGACCTTGTTGCAGGAATTTTCAGATGGCAAGTTTGTCAAGGAGAATAGAGGTGGAGAAATTTAATGGTAGTAATTTTTTAGATGTGGAAGCTAAAGATGGAAGATTGCTAATAGATCGAGATTTGTGGGATGTAGTTGATGTGAATGTCTCAAGACCTGCATATCCTACTGCGACTGATCAGTATGATGTTATGGATCCAAAAGCTAAGGGTCTGATCAGATTGTGCCTGACATACTCTGTTCTAATCAATGTCCATGAAGAGAACGTTGCAAAGAAGTTATGGACTAAGCTTGGTGAAATGTATAAAGCAAAATCCTTATTGAATCAGATTTTCTCGAGGAAGAAATTATATTCCTTGAAGATGGAAGAGGGTGGACAAATTGCAGACCACCTAGAAGCATTTAATATGTTGGTGGATTAATTAGTATCTGTTGGTGTTAAGATGGACGAAGAGGAGAAATGTTAGATCTTGCTTTGATCTTTGCCTAATTCGTGGGATTCTCTTGTTATGGCTATCGGTAGTACTTATGTTGTTTTGAATTTTGAAGATGTTGTGGGTGCCCTACTTGGTGAAGAGATATGAAGGAAGGTATCCATCAATTCGAAGGAAGCCCTAACTGTTCGTGGAAGACCTAAGGAAAAAGGCAAGAAGAATGAGAAGTGCAATAAGTCCAAATCCAAAGGGAGATCCAAATCTCCTAGCAAGTCCAAAGTCATATGTTGGAATTGCACTAAACTAGGTCACATCCGTAAGGACTACAAAGAAGAAGAAAAAGAAGAAAAATAAGAAATTTGATTTTTATTCTGAGTCCGAGAAGGAAGATGGTCATGCATTTATTGCAGCTTTGGCTACTCATGCAGGTAATGATGCGTGGTTAATTGACTCAGATGCATCTTTTCATATGACTTCCAATAAAGATTGGTTTTCTGAATATGAAGAATTTAATGGAGGCAAGGTCTACTTGGGTGATGATTCATATTTAGACATTGTTGGTTGAGGTAAAGTTAGGATCATGTTTCGTAATGGTAGAATAAAAAGGATTAGCAGTGTACTGCATATCCCTGGTTTAAAATGGTTTTTTTTTAATCTGTGAACAAACAGATAGATGCGGGTGTGGAGGTAGTCTTTTTTGATGCAGGATGTAACATTATTAAGGGTGCTATGGTGATTGCTAGAGGTGTCAGGTTTGACACTTTGTATAAGCTAGAGGCATACAATGTTCAGTGTAATAGCACTTTTGTACAATGTAAATTTGTGGATACTTCGTCGGAAGATTTGAGGGTTTCACCTTCAACGGATAGACATGGCTTTTGGGTACTTAAGGGTGTTCTTTCTTCTGAAGCAAAGTTACCTGTAGAGAAGACTATTTTATGGCACCAGAGACTTGGCCACATTGGAGAAAAGGGTTTGAGAACTTTGAAAAATAAAAACCATGTTCAAGGTTTGAATGATTGTAATCTTGACTTTGATTTTTATGAGCATTGCATTTATGGAAAACAAAACCGCATTCAGTTTTACTCGAGTTCTCATAAATCTTGTGGAGTTTTGGATCTTATTCATTATAATGTGTTTGGTCCTATAGATGTTCCTTCGATTGGAAATCCACATATTATGTTTCATTTATTGATGATTTTAGTAGAAGGACATGGGTGTACTTTTTAAAGAGTAAATATGAAGTTTTCATTCGTTTTAAAGAATTTAAGGCAATGGTTGAGTTGCAGACTGGAAAGAAAATTAAATGTTTGAGGACTGATAATGGCGGTGATTTTTTCTATAAAGACTGTGGTATTAACAAACAGAAGACAACTCCGTATTCTCCACAATAGAATGGAGTTGCAGAAAGAATGAACATGACATTGATGGAGAAGGCTAGGAATATGTTGAGTGGTGTTGGTCTAGAATAAATTTTTTGGGCTGCAGTTGTTTCCATTGCTTGCTACCTGATTAATAGGTCTCCTACATCAACTCTTGTTGATAAAATGCCTATGGAAGCATGGTCAAGTCATAAGCCTTCAATGAGACATCTTAGAGTTTTTGGTTGTGAGGCATATGCACATGTGGCAAAGGAGAAGCGAACAAAGTTGGAGAACAAGGTTGTGAAATGTATCTTCATCAAATACAGTTATGGTGTAAAAGGAGACAAGCTTTGGGACCCTGTTGCATAAACGGTAATTCATAGAAGTGTTATTTTTAGCAAAATTAAGTCTCCTTTGGTTACATTGCAGCTGAAACAAACTAAACAGAAATATGTGATTCAATTCCCTTCTACACCTAAAAGAGTTGAATTGAGACCACTTGATAGGCAAGAAGTTGAGGAGAGCTCATCTAGCTTTGAATCTTCAAAAGAGGAGGAAGAACCTCCAACTCAGCTTGTTCGAAGGTCTACAAGACATAGACATCCACCTAAAAGGTATTCACTTGATGATTGAAGATGTATTTTTGCTTCGAATACAAATATGGATGAACCTAGATCTATAGAAGAGGCATTAGGTATGAATGATGCAGAATCCTAGAAGATTGCTATAGAAGAAGAAATGGCAGGTTTGAAAAAGAATGATACATGGGATCTTGTACCATTACATGAAGGACAAAAGCCTGTTGGTTGTAAATGGGTGTTCAAGAAAAATATTGGTTTAGATGGAAGCATTGAGAAGTATAAAGCAAGGTTGGTTGCAAAAGGCTACTCTCAGGTTGAGGGTGTTGATTACGGTGAGATGTTTTCTCCTGTTGCAAAAATGACATCCATTAGATTTTTTCTTTCTATTGCTGCTAGTTATCATTTAGAGGTTGAGAAAATGGATGTGAAAACTATTTACCTTCATGGTGATTTGAAGGAGGATAAATATATGACACAGTCAGAGCATTGTGTGGTAAAAGGTAAAAGTAATTTGGTCTGTAAATTAAAAGAAATCTTTTTATGGCCTCAAACCAAGTCCTAGGATGTGGTACCATAAATTTGATACATATGTGTTGAGTTTGGGATTAGAGCATTCTAAATCAGATCACTATGTTTATTATAAATCTGATGGTGATAATTTTCTATACGTTGCATTGTATGTTGATGATATGTTATTCATTTGTAAAGGGAAAGGTATGATTTCATAACTAAAGTCTTAGCTCGTTGCTAAATTTGAAATGAAAGATCTTGGTGATGCAAAGCACATTCTTGGGATGGAAATTAGAAGAGATAAAGTGAACAGAAAGCTATGGCTAGGCTAGAGTAATTATGTTAATTCAATTTTGTGGAGGTTCAACATGCAAGATTGTAGACCATTATGTGTTCCTTTTGTAGTTGGAACAAAATTATCTGCTTCAAATTGTCCTACTTCCCCATTGGAGATGGAAGACATGAGTAGAGTGCCTTACCAAAGTGCAGTTGGAAGTTTGATGTATGCTATGGTCTATACCAGACCAAACATTGCCCAAGTTGTGGGAGTTATTTCCAGATATATGTGTAATCCCGGTAGAGTTCATTGGGATGCAGTCAAAAGAGTATTCAAATATTTGAAGGGTGCCTCAAAGTATTCTTTGTGTTATCATGGTAATTTGGTTGGAGACATGACTTCCCTTGATATTCATGGTTATGTGGATTCAGACTAAGTGGGTGATATTGATAACAGAAGATCCACCAGTGCTTATGTGTTTACTTTATTTGGTGGTGCAATTAGTTAGATGAGTGGACAATAGGCTGTGGTTGTTTTGTCCACTACTGAAGTAGAGTATATGGCAACTACTCATGCTTGTAAAGAAGCCATTTGGATTAAGAGATTGTGTTTAGATATTGGAATAAAAGAAGGTGCAGTGATAGTTTATTGCAATAGTCAGAGTGTGATCTGTCTAGCTAAGAACTCGACATTTCATGCCCAAACCAAACATATTGATATTCAATATCGTTTTGTCAGAGACATGGTCGAAGATTGCAGGGTGAAACTGGTTAACGTAGAAACTTTGATGAATGTTGTAGATGCTTTAACTAAGGTTGTGAGCATAGAGAAGTTCAGATGGTGTTCAGAGTTTATGAGCCTCATGTCCCCTAGCAATTGATTTATTGTTTTGATACTCCCTTTGCTCTTGCAAGGTGTTCGACAAGTGGGAGAATGTTGGAAAAAATGGAGTCTCAACCTTGCATTTATATGAGATTACTATTTAAAGTAAGTTTTTGCTTGAGCACAAAATGGTGAAAAATTCTTCTCGAAGCTTCTGGTTGGCTAGATAAGCATTTCGGTAAAGTTACGTCGCAAGATCATGACTAGTTTTGAAAATATTAAAGTTTTCATTTTGGAGGGGTGTAATGAAAGGTTTAAATTTAATTTTGAGGACTTTAGAGACCCCAAAATGCCCTGAAAAGTGGGTGTAAATAGTCGAGCGGTTTATGAGGAAATAGAGCACTTCGCGAGATTTCCGACGCTTCAAACGATTCATCAATAGGACACACGATTCTCAAGTTATGGCCTCCAAAATTTTGTACTCATGAACTAGGAAATATAAAATGTATCAAACACATAAATGAGCTACAAAATGGAGGGACACATGTTGATGTGTTTTTTAACATGTCATAGGGCATCTAGAAGGGAGATAAGGTCGACTCTACTTTATTGGGTGGTTTTAGCCCATGGTTTTGTAATACCGTTTGATGGTTTCTTGTATTGTATCTCCTATATACGAGGTGTGTGAGATAGAGGTTGTGTGTAAGAGTTTTATGGTGATTGATTTACCTTTGAGTCTCTAATTACCGGTACTCTTGCGAAGAGCTTGCTCTGCAAGTATATTGTAATATGTTATTGATCACTGAATAATATATTGAGCTGCTTTTAGAGTGTGGGGATTTTCTCCCGAAAGGGTTTTCCCAACGTAAATCACTGTGTTGTTGTGTTGTGGTATGCATGATATTTTGATTATTTTTGTTAAGTTTTTGTAATTGTTGTAACGGTCTGTAAAAGTTTTTGCATTATCCTCCTCTCAAGCTTAGTGTAAGAAGTTGTTATGCTACTTAACTTCCTTACAACATAGTCCCCCAAACAAGAAATCTCAAGATCAATGTAATTAGCTACACTTCTCCCAATTCTAGCTTTCAATAAATCCACCTCATCCAAGAATCCCATTGCATCCTTCAAGGGGGAAAATCCACCCACAAGTCATCCAATTTTTTTTCATTATCCTATTGTTGACTTTCCAAGACAAGTGTTATGTGATGATTAGTCTGCATTCCATCATAAACTTATAGATTGCAAAACCCCCTCCTTGATTGGTGATCATCATAATTCTTTTGGGATGTTGAATGTACAAGTATTTACTTTGGAGGATCCTACACCACAATCTTTGGAGCTCCTTAAACATTTTCTATCTTAGTTTCACCCCAAGAGTCAGATTTTGTTCTTTCAGTTTCCTTAATCTTGTTCCTCTCGCCTCCTTGGATGTTCATGCTTTATCCTAGCTGATTAGGGAGATTCTCCTCATCTCATTCGTAGCCTCCCGCAAGAATTTCTTAAGGAAACTTTCCAGTGCTCATCAAGCCTTAGTTGTTAATTAAAATCAAGACATAACAGATGTAGGAATTACAAATAAGATAGACTTAACCATGGTAATCCTCCCATTTAATGCAAGTCACTTTGCCTTTTACGAAGGGGCTTATATCTGTACATTTTAACAACACATCTTATCATAGTTGGGATTGACAGACACCCTGAAACAAAGGAGCGACAAGGTACTTGGAGGGAAGAGTACCAATTTTGAATCCCAAAAGGCCCACCATGCAAGTATTGAAAAAGATCTCAGATTTGTCGAGGTTCAATTGCTGGCCCAATACCTGAATATACCAATCTAAAATTTCTATAATACCTTTAACCTCATTCGATTTTTCTTCCCCAAGCAAAGTAATGTCATCTACGAACTGAATGTGAGTGAGTTTGTTGATATCCTCAACCACCTGCACCCCATTTTTCCTATTCCAAAGTTGCCACTTTTTTAATGTTTTTCCCATGACCTCCACCATGATAACAAAGAGAGTCAAGGACAAAGGATCTCCTTGATGGAGACAATTACAAGAATAAAAAATTTCTACATAAAGAACCATTGACAAATATGGAAAATCTAACACTAGAGACACAAAAGGAAATTGAATCCCTCTAGGATTTTGTGAAGCCAAACCTCTTCATTACTTGTAGGAGGAACCGACATCTTACTTTATTATAAGCTTTTCTCACATTGAGCTTGATTAATATAGATTTCAATTTTGACTTGAGATTGAGTGTATGGCTTCATTATCGAGGAGATACTATTTATGATAGGATTAAAGCCGTTTTGTTCTTATGAGATGATCAAAGGTAAAACTAGATTTAAATAGTTTGAGGGGACTTTTAATAAGATTTTTATATATTATTACATAGTGAAATTGGTTGGTAGTTTGCAAATGTCCTATAGTTATCCTTTTTGGGGATAAGGGTTATTATTGTGTTATCAATGTCTTTGACAAATCTTTTCTTCCTCCTAAAATCCTCTACTATCTCCCAAAAAATGGCAACACCTTTGAAAAAAGGAGGCATTGAATCTATTTGGGTTTGGTGCCTTGTCTGGATGCAGTTGAAATGTGGCCTTTGGACCTCCTCCATCATGATAGGATCCATCAACATATTTTCATCTGTAGATATGCAAGATGGAATGGAGTCCATGATACCCTCCATATCA
This sequence comes from Cryptomeria japonica, assembly GCF_030272615.1. NCBI lineage: Eukaryota > Viridiplantae > Streptophyta > Pinopsida > Cupressales > Cupressaceae > Cryptomeria > Cryptomeria japonica. The sequence continues at coordinate 151,369,374 of NC_081406.1, read as the reverse complement.
TATACATTAGAGGACCCATAAAGGGCAAGAAGCAATTATACCACCTCGACCACTTCCATTTCTACCTCCTCATCATTTTTCGTCACCAAACCATCCACTCTTTCAATGTTCTTCACTTGGTTGAAAATCCTCTTAGCCTTAGTTGATGCATGGAAAAACATGGTGTTTCAATCACATGCCCGAAGTCAAGTTTCCCTAGCTTAATTGTTCCAAAAAAGATCCTTGAGGGCAAGAAGTTCCAAGTACTCGAGTTTCAATTTCCTTTCACACCTAAAGTTCTCTGCAAACATACCTAACTTTATTACTTTCTTATTTAATACATACATCTCACTCTCTACTCTCTCCTCCTTGAAAATCTTTTTAGAACTCCTCATGTTCCTCTCTTTCAATTTCTCTTTTAGAAAATATAGTCTTTTAACAAATTTGTAGCTCACTATCCCTCTGATGTCCTCGCATTCATGCCACTAACCTTCAAGCAATCCTAATAGGTCTGAATCCCTAAACCACATAATTTCAAACTTGAAGTAATTCTTGGATGATATTGAAGAGGGATGGGGATCCAAAGTGACTTGGAAATGATGTGAAAAATAAGATGGGCTCCACCTTTTAATCCAAAGTGATCCCAACTTGCAACTCATCAAGAGAAACAAGGAATCGATCAAGCCTTTCGAAAATAGATGTGAAACTTGCTCTTCTATTTGTCCAAGTGTATTGGCCATTCCTTAAAGGACAATCACATAAACCCACCTCCTCCAAAAATTTCCTAAAGTCCAACATCACTCTAGATATATTCTATTTAGACCCTCACTATATTTCAAAAGATCCAAAATAGCATTGAAATTGCCCCTGACCAAAATGTTGTGCTGACTCAATGCCCTCATCTCATTGGCTAAAATTGTCCAAATATTTTTATTCTCTTCTATCTTAGTTGGGTTGTACACATTGAAAAGGTGAAATTTGAGCTTTGAGTCAAAAGCCCCCACTTCAACAACCATCTAAGAAAACTCCTTCATTACCTTAATTGTCACTCTTCTAGGGTTCCACATGACCCTGATACCCCTAGCTGAGCTAAGAGCTTCTTGGAAACAACCTTCCCACCCCCTGCAAAATTTAACAAACTTACCACCTTCCTCCAAGTCAATTTTAGTCTCCTGAAGCAAGATGATATCAACTTTCAACAAGTCTAGGTGACGTTTGACCAGACGTCTTTTGTCAGGGGCATTATAAGCCCTTGACATTCCATGTGAGGATCTTCATTGGCCTCCAAGGGAGCCACCTGCTCCCTTGGATCTTGTGATGTAGAACTTGATGTTGGGATACTTCTTTCATAAGCCTCTTCTTCCCTCCTCTACCTATTGGATTCCATTCCTATCTTCTTACCCCCTTTGCTCCCTTTCTCCATTAGATGCGAAGATCAATACAACGAGGATCAATAAATCCTAGTTCATCTCTACTAGAGCCTTAACTATCACAATCCAACAACTCTAACTCCCCTTCCACCATTTTCTCATTGGCCAATACAACGAGGATCAATAAATCCTAGTTCATCTCTACTAGAGCCTTAACTATCACAATCCAACAACTCTAACTCCCCTTCCACCATTTTCTCATCACTCGAATTTGTCACAATGGTCTTAGGATCTATCCCTTCACCTTCATTCTTTTCAGTTTGTTCGATCAAAAATGATGTCTTTGCATTTGGTTCAACATCCTTATCAATAACTTCTATTGAACCCATCAAGATGCTAAGTGGAGGTACTAAAGCATGCACCTCTTCACTTTTCCCATACTACCCATTCCTTATGTTATCATCCTTGGAAGTATCCAAAATCGGGTTGACGTTAATGGTTTCGGGGGACTTGTCCTTTGAATTGCATGATGTCAATGCCACAGGCCTAAATTTCCTAGGGGTCCAATTCCAACTTGGGGGCATTTAACATTTTTTAATGTTATGATTTCTTCTACCACATCTAGAGCAATAAAACTTGGGCTTTTTTATTTCTACAGTTTGGATTCGATCCCCTATCGTCATCCTTAAACAAACACCTGATAGAATATCCTTGATAGCCAACAACTTGATCCTTGCAAAAAAAATGAAATTCCTCTGGCCATATGGACATCCACAATCCTACCAATACTCTCACTGATCTTACTAACCAATACTCCAATGAAAACTTGTATAACCAGATCCAGATTGGACCATCCGATAGTCTCAATTCTTTTGGATTAAAATTTCCCTCCCACTTCTAGGTGAAGATGCTTTCTCCCTCGATGTTCTAGGAAAAATCCTCCAAGATCCAATCCCTTCCATCTTTGGAGCTGAAATCTACTATGAATAAGCCATTAAGGAGGGAAAAGATTTTTTTTGCTCTGAACTAGTTTTGTGCAACCCGCTCCTAAAACTTTCACATAACAAATTTCTTCTCGAGGATACACCCAATGATGACCATCCACTCCAATTCATGCACATCCTTAGCTACAACAACTCCAACATCAAAGTAGATTTCTTCCTCTTAAGAAACCCTAGATCGGATCCACCCTACGCCTTTCAAATTTGTTGTGCCTTGCTGCATTTCGTTCATAATTTATAATATTAATATATATCATTTTATAATATTTATTATAAAAAATATTAATTTAAATTTTTTAAAGATAGAAATAAATGTTTTTTCATTTTGAAAATATTTTAAAAATATGAATTTGGAAACGTACTTTAATTATGTTGACATTCAATGACAATTTGTTATTTAATATTTTAAAAAAATTACCTTTTTTTTGAAAGTACATATTTATATAATATTATTCTTATATTTTTTTAATATAGCACAATTTTTTTAATATTGATAAAACATTTACAAATAAAAAATAAAAATTTAATTTAGAATAAATAAATGACTAAAATTATTTACCACCATTCTTGAATATAATAGACCTCTTAAAAAGATTAAATATTAGAAATAAAGAATAAAACACATCCAAAACAAAAAAATTAGAGTAAATGAAAAAAAGCAAACGTTGCCAATTTCATCCTTGAATTAAAAGCACTTCTCTACTTGGTGGCCTTTTCCATATAGGAAGAAAACAAAAGCAAAATTTAAATGATCAAGCACATTGGGGGTCCCCATGTGACCGTGGCACTAGAGCTAAACAATGATATCATCGTCCACGTTGGACGAATAAAATCAGAGGAGACTCCAAACCACGCCCATATGACCAGGGTGTCGACATGTTGAGTATCATCAAAGAAATATATGCCCGAGAGGAGGGTCAAATACTCAAGGAAAACGAAATCGAAGCCTGCTTAAAATCCATTCCTCTGTAATGCTCCGGCAAATTATCAAAAATGAGGGGGCCAATGAGCAAAATAAGCATAGCGGCAAACACACAGAAGATCGATGTGGACAATCGAATGTCCCTGCACTTTTACTACAGACTCGCCGGCAACATGCTCAAACAGGTAAGTTTACATAAACCCCCTTTGAATTCAGAAAATTAGAGGGCATGGGTTGACAGCTGAATTAATCGCCCAATTCTCCCGGATGAAACGAGACTTGGAGATTTATAAAGATTATAGCTTTGTTATTATAATTTTAATTTCTCACGAGCCAAATTTTTAAAAGATTGCTTCTGGGATCAATGGTAACATATGCAGTTGATTCCAGAAACAATCTTTTAAGAATTCTACATGGCCACTAAGCTGATTTCGTTCTCCTGCCCTGCTCACGGCAAAGAATATTGGCCATCATGTGGCAAATTCTGTACAACGAACATGATTTGTATTGTGTGGGAGATCCGCAGTTGGATACATGGAGAAAGGTAAGAAGGTGAAGATCGTTCTTTGGGTCACTGCCAAGCCAAGCGAGACATCAATTTGGATTATGAGACCATCTTATACAAGCATTCGGAATGGAAATTTTTTATTTATCTAAATTTTGTATATATTCTTCAATGAGGTGTACAACCCTACCTGCCTCTGAATTTGCACCTGTGGCCTCCACTAATGAATACCAATGCTTTCACCATCAAGCCAAGCCAACTCAGGCTGTAGGTGGGTAGACATTGTCTGTACTCGTCAGATGACAGAGCTCGTTACTATGACAATTTCCGTTTACAGCAAACAATCTTTATATGATGTTGTTTTAAAGGTCACGAGGATGGACCTGAAACATTGGTAATAAAGAACATCATGCAATATACAAACACTTCTGCAATACGTAAATATCAAAACTTTAATATGCCTCTTATTGCTATCTTATTATCTATTATTCTTATGACATTGGATACTTTTTGTTGGATGTAAGTTTTGGTGGTGATGACTGATGTGATTGATTCGCTTCCATCAAAATTCACACAGAACTTTTACCTGGCCTTGCCCCCTCGTCCATCAGTGTATTCTTTGGCCAGCAAGCTGGATGCACTGTTCTACCCAACTTAGCATTTGGTCACATCTCGGATCTGGGTCTCTTCTGTCAGGAACTGATTATTCTGCAGCCAGTGACTTGGATACAGTGTTTTACTTATTTTAACCTTTAAATTTTTTATCATGTGTCCTGGGGATTCTAACCTGGGGCTTTGCTATTGGGAGCCAATTTCCAATGTTCCCAACCACATTCATTGCCAAAAGAATGGTACATAAAGATAATCTCTTTATAATATGCCTTTTGCATTACATTGCATCAAACCAATATCGGGCAGTTGTAACCTGTTTCTAATATGGCTTTCGCATTACATTGCATTAAACCAATATTCGGCAATTGTAGATTATTGTAATAATTAGGTTTTGTAGTTTGCTTATTCTCTGTACCGTGTATAGTTTTATCTGTTAATTTTTGTCCTGAAAGGTGAAAAACACATAATCTGATTTTAAAAAAAAGTTCATAAAATGCTATAATGGAGGAACCTCCAGTTTTTTGACATTGCAGTGGACTGTTTGACAAATCAGGACTATATGGCATAAGTATCAGTTAGGCTATTTTTTATATTTCTGTTGTTATATAACCAGGCTTATCAGCTTACCTGTTCTGCCCGTTTGTGTACAGGCAAATATTTACAGGGAAGAAAAGAATCTTATAGACTTGTACATCATACTGCTTAGGTTTTCAAGGTAAAGTAAATTTCTCTTTTCTCAACATTTATTTCGTTATAACTGCAAGAAGCTGCAATGTGCTTCCTCATTTCCAGAAGTTAGTCTCTGTTATCTACATCTCTTTCAGGACTATTTTCTGGAATTCAGACTACAAGGTGCCTTGAGCTAGCAATTTTATGTTTGTATCTAAAACATGTCTTCTTTCATATGCAATTCATTTCTAATTATTTTCACACTAGCATCAAAGTTTAAAATCTATAGAAGTTGGGAAGCAGATCTTTACCATTATTTTGAATACTTGTTCCCAAACTTCACAAATTCATCATTTTCATTACTAAATGCACTCAACTTTCATTTTACTACAAATATTGATATAGATTTTCCAAATTGATTAATTCCTCAAGTACTGTTGGAAATGAGTGTATACCCATGATAAATGATATATAAATGGTAACGAGAAGCACTGTTCCAATAGTGAAGCACTGCTTTCACAAATCATGTTTGACCTTTCTGAGAGCATCAAGTCTCCAATGGCCAGGATAATGTCCCCAAATAGGATTTAAGCCAACAGTTTGTCCTATGTTTCTATCTTTCTCACTTGTTGTTTACATATGGATATAATTTCATGTTTGTCTCTAACTTTTGGAACCATATTCATATCTCATTAATTTCATGCTAGCAGCAAAGTTTAAAATCTATCGAAGTTGTTGGGAAGCAATCTCTGCTATTGTTTTCAAGACTTGTTCTCAAACTTGACAAGTTATTTCATGTTCATGATTAAATGTTGTCAATTTTCATTTTAATGAAAATATTGATAGAGATTTTCCCGACCTTTTAATTTTTCCAAAGACTATCTGCAAATTTGAGTAAATGCATGATAATGATATAAACGATAATGAGAAGCACTATTCCAACAGTATTGAAGTAAAACATTGCTTTCAGAAATTATGGTTGACCTTTTGAGAGGGTTCAGTCTCCAATGTCCAAGACAATATCCCCAAATGGGATCTAAGCCAATAGTTTTTCCAAGGATTCTTTCTCACTTGATGTTACAGTATAAATATGTTAGTTGAGCATCCATACGATGCAGGGCAATATGATAAGCTGCTAATATGTATACTTAAATCTTATTAATACATACTGCTGCTTCTAGGGCTGGCCAATTTTGGCATCTAACACTATGTTGGCTCGTTGTAATGTGGTTTTGAAATGCCAATGAAGCTATCTATTTCATGTACTCATCATAACATGATAATATCCAATTCAGCTTAAACAACACTAATTATCTGCCATCGGTATCTCTAGCAAAGAAGTTTTTTCCCTGGAGTGCTACATTTATACTGCATATTTTTCATTTTAAAAGATACGATAGTTGCCATTTTCTATTGTATAAATAGGATATTTATTTATATTTTTACTTTTATTGCAGTTTAATTTCAGAAACTATACCGCAGCATCGAGACTTCAAACAATCTCATTCAAGGGAGAAAGTTGAGTACAAGAAGGTAGTTTTTCTTTTTCTTTCAGAATGGTAAAATTGAATGTATATATGCCATTAGACATCTGTGCTTCATACTTCCATTTGAACAATTGAATTTAGCTATCGATAATATATGTTTCCTTACCATTTGATTTACACTAGACTTGTATATTTCTTGACAGAAATTACTTGATGTTGTGAGTGAGTTGGAACGATTGAAACCAGAGGTGCAACGGCAACTTGATGAATTGAACAAGAGATATGCAAGAGCCGCTCGGGAAGAGGAAAGCAGTGGTTCTTCTTTAGAGTGGCCTCCTAGAAGGAATCAAGGTTATCCAGTCTATGAGAATGGAAAGGTATAACTTTATTGGATTTAATCTCAGTGAAATTCATAACTTTGTTTCCTCTCTGCTGTATAAACTCAGCAGTTATGAAGGTAGTATATTTCCAATGTGATATAATGAGTTGGAAGTTGAATACTTAGCACAATCAGGCTTGGCAGGGTTATGGAAGCAGTATACAAAATAACACAAGGCAAAATTCGTGGAGGGCCAATGAATTTAGCAGGGATCAACGTTTGTACTCAAACCAGTTTGAGCAGCAGTTTAACAAACTGTAAGCATTACTGTTTTTTTTATTGAAACTGAGGTTAGAATTGGAATGCTGTTAATTATCAGGAGAAGGAAAAAATATTCTTAGCAATCTAATTCTGTATGTTAGAAATGTGTCTATTTCCTGTTCTTTGTGGAACGTCTGCTTTAAGTTTAAAACAATTTATGTAATGCCCCCTACTAGATATAAGCCTTATAACAACAATTACCTATTTCAATACATTCGTAACTCAAAATCAATTTGCTTAATTAGGAGACAATTTCTATCTAAACTTAATAATAGTAAATCTGAATCAGATACTAATCATAATGCTCAATTAATTATTCACAATTTCATAAATCAGAGATAGGGCCTGAAGCTTACCTTATATTTGGAGAGTGGAGATTCAAGGAAGATATCCTGCACCCACAAGGAAAGGCACACACCTAAAATTTCACACCTACAAACATATTCATTCTTAATTAGTTATAATCTATCCTACTGTCACAACAGAGAGAGAGAGAGTATATAAGGCATGAAAGGATTGCTTGGGTCCGTTGTCTACCAAGCCCAAGGAATGGTTGCTTCTAACCTCCTTGCTAGACTTGGCAGCCCGTATTGCTGCTCTTTCAAGCTTTTATACCCTTACACATATCTCCATCTTGGTGAGATTGGCATGGAGGGAGTAACCGGTTCCTTGACTCCATGGGTCCTTATGACCACATGTGAGCCACTGGAATACTCCCCCATCCTTCTCACACATGATGGTTTTAACAAACGCAGTTTCTAATGAATTACTTTATACTGATTGTATAATGCCTACTGTAAAAGTTAATGAATTTCCAGTACATCAGTGATTCTGATACAAACAGACAACACAGATTTTCTGGCATTCCATAATATTATTTGTGCAGTCCCTAGTGTAATTAGACATCATCAAAGGCTGATAGGAAACTCTCTATAATCATGACGTATGTAATTCAAGGGACATGTTGGCTTAGTTGATATTAATGGTTGGCTGACCTTTAATGGTAATTGTTGATTGTTTCTATAACTGGAGATGGTCTCCGCCTTCCTTCTAAATTCTAACTGATTCCTTCCCACCTCTTGTCTTATTTCTGATTTCTCTTTCTGACTTAATTCCTTATTTTCTCTTGATACAGACTTAACGCCTTTTTACTCATTCTGCTGTCACAATAATGATGACCATAATCTGTCTGTAAGTGAATATGGATCTACAAAGTAACTACTCCGTCAGCTATAATAATAATCTCTTATTCTGCGATTTCTTATTCTATCCCCTCCTCCCTTTTGGGATGGGATCAACCCTTGTTATATAATTTGCAAACCCGAATGGTTGCATCCCTTGAAGGATAAGAGATATGTCTCACTTTTTAATCGTACCTCCTCACAACAGATCTGTTTATGCAAATCACACCTTTCATAATTAATTGTGTATTCTAATCGTTGTCTTCCTTTTGCTAATAACTAATTCCACCACCTCTAAATGAGCAGCCACGTAATTTATAATGTCTCCATAATACTTGTTTGATTTCTTTAACAACTCCTTCTAGGAGTGGCTATATTAATGATAACCGTAAAGTTTATTTTATGCTCGATATACATGGTCTTTTCGATATATTTGTATTCTGCTGTTTGTATGTAATCAGAGTTGCTCGCTTAATACAATCATTATGTAAATAACTAATCAATGAAATGGTTAGTTCCCTTAATCAATATTTGTTTACTCGAACTCCCTCCCATGTATATATTTCTTGGTGGAATTAATAATGGTAATTGATGTTCTTTGTGAAGTTTTTCTAAATCCATTTATGAATTTCTGATATGACAGTGAGTGTCGTTAATATGTTTGCTATGACATGATCGGGGTCATGACAATTTACCACTAGAATTAGTAACTTTGTCCCAGTATGATAGTATGTTATGTATGATATGACTAGAAAATTGCAAGTGCTATAGATTTTTTCACTCCAGTCTCCAATTGCACATGGGGCTAAAATTGTTATTCAGTGTCATCTCTGCAAGTGCTCAGAATCCTCTGTTTTCTGTGTGTAGCCAATAATGGCTCATTATTTGAAGTTTGAAATAATTACCTCATATGTGATTGAGGCAGATGTGTGGTTGGCAATTGATGGCTGTAATATTTTTACCTTTTTTTTTAATTATTTCTTCTTTTGATTAGTTCCAGTTGCTGAGTCTTTTCGATGCATAATTTCAATCCTTCATTTGTTATTATTGTTATTTAACATAAGATTTCTCTTACAAGATTATTGATTCAATAGAATTTTGTTGTTGGGAGTCATATATGAAGAGGTTTCTGTCGTTGACAATGTTTTATTGTTTTTTGTCTGATTATAAGCAGGACAGTGTAGTAGTGTGCATTCTTGATTAATTTGTTGCTTTCTTTTAGGCTACTTTTCTGATGAGTTTGAGGTGTGTTGTAATGTCTTATTGTGGAGTAGGGGTTATGCCAACTTCCTCCTGTTTTGCTCATTTATCTCCCATTGTTTCAATTTAGCGATTTGTTTAGTAGGATAAGGGCCTCTAGTAGGATAATTATTGGAATATACGGTAATTTTTGCTGTCTTAATTATGTCTCTAGTTTTATGTCACTTTATAGGAAATCTGATACCCAGAACTGAATCCTCCATTTGATCAGCAATTTGGCAGATGATTTAATCTTATTCTGCTGATTTCTTTTGGCAGTTGAGATCTGGCCATTCTCATCTTTCATATTTGTATTTTATGTAATATAAACTTTAGAGATTGACATTGCTTTTTGCTCAGTTACCTCTCTGGGCAAGTCATCTTGTTTTCAAGTCAGATAAAAAGTCCCAAGCATATATGCATCCTCTGCTATTTTCGAACCTTCACTGATCTTGTGAAGCTGTAATGCCTTTACCATTCAAACAAAAACATGTATCTTTTACTCTAATTGTGTACTGCTACCAGTCCCTGTCTCCAGTACCAGTTCCTGTGTCTTGGTGACTATTGCTCTGCTTTTTTAATATTTCTCAATGGTCAGCTATTTTCTTAGGATTTTGCGATTGGAACATGAGTTTTGAGGATGCTTGGAAAGATCCAGAAATTTGAAGGGGAAGCATAAGGGATAATAATAGATATGATATAAAATCAGTAATTTTTTAATATTTGATAGTGATTTCTAGATTTATCGTAGGAGCTGAAGATTAGCTCAACACTCTAGGATCACCTGCAAAAACAATGATAACCTTCCACAAGAGAGTATGTAAGAAATGAGCTTGCTTGATATTAAGATCTATGAGATATGATCTTTTGGTCTATGATAAAAGGTGTACAATGGCCTTGCTTATATAGGCAAGGTAAGTAATAGGATTAAATAAGATGTTGACATGTGTATTAATCCTATAACATGAGACAACTAACTAAAACAAATATTAAATGACCTAGGACACAAGAAGTAAACAAGATAAGATCCCAATAACAACTAAGACTTCTAGAAAGAGACCTAGGACCTAAGTTAACAGGTGAATAAGACTCACTAATAAGTTAGTTAGATAAATACTTTATTCATACCAACACCCCAACTTATAGAGGAACAAATCAATACAAAAGATGTAAGGTTGCAAAGATGGTGCATTATGGTCCCGGATATGAGACCATTTTAGGTACCCATGTACAGAAGATATCTCACCAATGGTGCAAAGGAGAAAAACCACATGGGAAAATACCCCTCTCCAAAAAGAGAGAATGCAAAAAGCAATCGTGTACAAGTTATGAAATGAGTTATGTTTAGAGGTCTCATCGATACCCCACAAGGACTACATCTATCACGAAGATACAATTGATAGCCCCCCCCCATAAGATGGAAAGAGAGACTATGTAGCCCTCCCTCAATGAAGAATCTCCTGCAAGAATGATAAGTCCAAGAAGACAAAACAAAATCTAATGTCAAAAAACAACTTTTCTCCCTGTTCGAAGAAACAAAACCAAGTACAAAGGTAGGAATACTTCCCATTCCTGAGAGGAATTGACATGAAGAAGCATGAAAATGAATGATGATGTCTCTGAAAACTGCTCAAGTGTCTCCTTGTCCATAGAAGATGATGATGTCACAATCAAATCAGGTACATGCCCAATCAAAGAAGGTGACAAACCAGGACTATGCGGAAATTGGTGTAGAATAAGCTCCAAAGACAAAGATGATTTGACAACAGGTGTGCATTGACTATCATCAAAGAAGAGAGATAACCCTTCAAATGCATCCTCCAAATCTGAAGGACAATGATTGTCTTACTAAATAGGAAAGATGGAAGCCTCAATCAATGAATTTGCCCAAGGAATCAATGAAGGTGAAGGAACAACAACTGTCTCTAAAGGAGAAGTAGGAGCTTCTGAAGCAACCTAATCCTCATCTTATGAAGACTTAAAGTGCTCCAAAGAATCAAACTCCCAAATAGTATCACAGTCATATGGTATCCTTTTTGAAAAATGAAGAGGCACAAAACAGTGTGAAACAGGATCATTTGGGAATGGCTAATTATCAGGATGTCCATATATCTACCAAATTTTAGTCCAAAGTGTAGGACACTCAAAATCAAGAATAGATTTCAAAATATTATCATCAACATACATTGCAATAACTCCTAAGGCATGATCCCTGTCACACTTACAAGCAAATTTCTAACTAGCTATACCTGGAGAGGGAACAAGACCATACAAATGTGGCAACAAATGAAGCCAATGAAGATTTAATATGATGCCATCTCTCCATTGTTATAGTTTAAGGATGAAATGAAAAACTCATTATCAACTATGAGAAATCTCCAAAATTACAAAGACAAAAACTCTTAACAGCATATAGAAACTCCCAAATAAGATCATTATTGTAGAAAAAGCCTACCCAAAAAAATAGAACTTGTCTAGGAGTTGGAATGTCCAAGTAATCAGTCAATATGCCAAATATAAAAAAAACTGAATAAAATATACTTGGGTGATGCAGAGGGTTGGATACCCCCACAGACCTGCCACAATCAGCACTCAAACACACATACAAATCTGAAATGTATAACAGCAAAATAGATAAAATGGACAGCGAACTGAAGCACAAACTTCAGAAATTCTTAGTGAAACTCAAAACGAATCTACATTACAAACAGTGAGCCTATTGGCTTCACTTTACAACATTTCCATCTGATTTGGTCTCTCACAGACCTGCAACTATGGTGGGCTTCTCAAAAGCCTTCTTTCAAACTCTCATCCTAAAGCTACACCTGCAGCTAGCAAGTTAAACTATTCAAATCAAAATAACCGTTCCCCACTCTCTATTTTTCTCACTAAAAACTCCCCCCTCCAAAAACAGAAAACACACTACTAAAAACTCCCCTCTAAAATGCTATGCTCAGCCTCTAGAAGGCACCCCAAAAAAGAGAAACCATTAAATGCCAACCCCTCACTCATACGTTACATTCAGAACCCATTTACAGATTTGCTAATAATAGTGCCTCTACGAGACTCCACTTCTCCAAGGATGTGACTCTATTTTCTTAAAACTCTCCAGTCTCCACTGCTACGAATTAAAAGCTTTAAAGAGCTGGTCAGAGCAATCCCAAATTTGGGGTTCCATCCAACACGTGGATGCCCCTGCATCATTGGGGTTGAATATGGAACAAGTGTATGGATAGATTGATAGAGCCCACCTTTCAATTGTCGTTGGAATCACAAAAACAGGATAAATTGACGAAAAGTAATGAGCTTGGAGGTCCAAATGGGGAAAATTGACTTCAGTCAGCAATGAAATGCACCTACAGCAGAAACTAGCAAAATGATCTGCACCACTGCAAAGTAATGGAACCAGCTTTTTGTTGATATCTCGTTTGCAAAATTTCGACACTAGTGGAAAGTGATGGCTCAAAGGAAAAAATGCCCTATTAGGCCTCCTGGGGCTCAAATTTAGGCCCTTTGGGGGCTAGTGGTCAGTCACCCCACGTGACCACAGGTACCCTGGGCAGAAAAAAATCTTGCCCAGGTAAGTAGATCTCTGATACCTTGTAGAAGCTGAAGATTAGCTCAACACTCTAGGAACACTTGCTAAAGCAATGATAAACTTCCACAAAAGTATGCAAGAAATGAGATTGCTTGATATTAAGATCTATGAAATATGATCTTCTGATTTATGATACAAAGTGTACAATGGCTTTGCTTATATAGGCAAGGTGAGTGATAGGATTAAATAAGATGTTGATATGTGTCTTAATCCTATAAGATGAGACAACTAACTAAAGCAAATATTAAATGACCCAAGACACAAGAAGTAAATGAGATAAGATCCCATTGACAACAAAGACTTCTTGAAAGACACCTAGGACGCAAGTTAACATGTGAATAGGATCCACTAATAAATTAGTTAGGTTAATACCTTATTCACAGAAACTTTTACATATAATTAAATAAACATAATGCAACAACCACATGGTAACTTCACAATTCAAAATTCAAAGAGCTGAATAATTGTATTTCTCAATATCTGATTAAAATGAAATATAACAGGCATCACAGCTATTTTATATACCCCTGCATGCCTGTAAACTTGATATTTCTTAACTAAATCATCTAACATAAATACAAACCACAAAAGTTTTATATGGAGTAGTACACACAAAAAATATTCAATAAACATGGAACAAAAAAATACCTTGACTTATACGGCCACTACTTTGTTTTCTAGATGCTCCTCAACAAATGATCATCATTATTAAAATTATCGAATTCCTTTGGTTTCTCAAAGATATGAGGATGAGATTACAGCCATTACACTCAGCTGCCAGGGAAATAATTACCAGAGATAGCAGGAGGACAAGAAGTTGAAGGTTCTTTAGAGTTCCAAGCCTATGCATTCTCCACTATCCATTTGGGCTTTCCGTACTATAGCACGTTGATCTTGAACAACTTTCACTATATCAAAGGGGCCGCTGAGTTTCACAAATTACTTTTGATATATCTTGCCCAGTAGAGATAAATACGAGAAAAAACCCAACAGTAACTAACAAAAGCATCAAGAGATAAAAATGATGTAAAAGAATAGAGGACAAAATGGACTGGACCAAAGATCATTTGGTAGTTTTATATTATTTCAATGCTCATGTGCCTAATCTTTTCCTTATGATTGGTGTACCAGAATTTTGTGACTTTTTTTTTAATCACAAATCCTGCAAAATATTGGATACAAGAACTTGTGCATGATTTGTCTCAAATCTATTGAACACAAGGATGCAACAAATTCTGACAGCTCCTCATCTGTGAAGTAAATTGTATTATTGGTTGACAATGCACAATCCAATTAGCAAGATATTACCCTTCCTTGAAACACTTTAATATTGGCACTTAATAAACAATTATATAACTGCAGACAATAATCACTTCAATTATTTCTATACAATGCAATAGACAAGTATTATGGAACACCATTCAATAGATAAGATGTGCAGATTGACATGCACAGCCATTACTTAACAGATATATAAAGGCAAGTCATAAATACCATTGATTGAGTGGCTTAAGGCTCTAAAGTCAAGTCAGATGAGTGCGATCCCCTCACTTAAAGGCCCAAATGTCAGAAGAATGCATGAAGGCCCTCAATTTTGCTTTGCACATTGAGCAGTTCGCTATGTCATACTTGAGCAATATGTCGAATTATTCATTAAAGGTCACACAAGATAGAAATCAAGGCATATGTAAATGGACATAGCACATCTAGTATGACATCTATAATGGATCTTGCGAAGCATTTGAAGCAAATAATAAGACAATACCTAAAATTGGGAAATATGTTCCTCCATAAGTGTAAAACTCAAAAACAAAATGCAATTTGTAAAAACATTCCCATTACTAAATTTCAAGTAAACATATCTTCAAGTTGTAGATAAAATAAATATGAAGTAATGTTCTGCTAACTCTTATTTGGGAGGATGCTTAGAAGTACTCTTAAAATCGTTGGAATAATATTTGAACAGGAAAAATTACATGGGGTCATGGATGGGGCTACAGGAAGATAGGGAGGGATATCAACCACACCAAATTAATGTTTAAACTCTCAGAATTAGAAAGAAGGTTATCATTGCCAAAGAGAGTGGTTTGTGCTTCATCTCTGCTAGGAACTGTAAATATGGCCATTACTGTGGATTACAATGAAAAATTAGTGTATTCTACCACAATGCTGAATGATGACAAGGCTACACACATTTAATGGACAATGAAATTGACTATTTGACCTCAGTAACAAGAAGACACATTATATTTCTTTATCTGCCTAGGCACAGCTAGTAAGAAGTAGCTGAAACTGAGGGCATCTTTTCTAGCCAAAACATTACTTCTCATCATCAGCACAATGCCGATGACAGGTTTCGATAGTGTGCAATAATGAAAGACAATGCTAATGTTGATTCAGAATAATTGTTGTTTAAAGCTGGTAGAGATGCACAAATGTTTTTCTGCAACCACCATAGCTTCTTGTGCATTTAAGTTTTTAACAAGGAAGAACCTTCTCTAGGCCATGGACACTGAACGTCCTAACTACTTCATTTGATTGGATAGGATATATAGGGTGGTGCAGTCATTGCAGAGTAAGAATGTAACTTACTTGCAATGAATGGTCTAGGTGAGAGGAAACCAAGATGGAAACCAAGATATATTTAGGAGAGATGATGAAGCTTCAAACTTTGAAGGATGATTGCCTGGAAGATTTTAATATTTAGTGACGTTTGCTGATCCAGACACAGTAATAATTAACCATGCAGACAGAAACTATACCAGGCAGAGTGAGAACTATATTTTGCCAGAAGAATTCTAAATTAAAGCTCTATTCAAAACTAGTTGTAGCCATTATTCTGTGCAGCTGGTACCATATGAACACACCTTTACACATGGTAGCTACTTTTTCAAAATTGGGATGTGGAGAAGCATGACATAGCGGCTTCAACTGATGCTTTTGATGTAAAGAAGGGGTTCTTAGTTGCTATTACAAATATGTTTATTGACAATTGTTGACAAGGACCAGATACTTTGACAATTGATTGTTTTGATTTGCAGAGCTTGGCTCCCTCTTTATGGTTTATTTAATTTATTCTACTTTATTTTTGCTGTTGAATACTCGGAACTGAACTTTAACCATCTTTTGATTGGTGTAAGCGATGCTCATAATTACGGATTTCCTATGTTGACTTTATACAAGACGTGAAGTATAACTATTTGTGACAAATAAACATAAGACGTGGTGCAAAGGCTCAAGGTTACAGAAATAAGTTTTTCCACTATTGAAAATCTTATCGTCAGAAGAAATCTACCCAAAATGCATGTTTTTAATTCTAGTAATTCCCCAAGGATCCAAACCACTCTCACAAGAACCTAGAAGAGAAAAATCAAATGCTATAACATCTTAAAACTTAGAAAAGATCTCAATCAAGAGAAGACCAACAAATTTCATATAGAGGAACCTTCGGAGATCAAGTGGAGATAGCAGAATATTTACAAAGACTTGGGAAGTACCCTATCCAACTATTTCTAGCCTGATTTTCTTGACACATGTAACTTTACCTTCGGGAAGGTGTTTAAGTGCTCATCAGAAAGGCCGTGGGAAGTGTGAGCCATCAAAACTCTTTTTGAAACAATAAATGAAATTGATAACTAAAAGAAATAAATTTATACTTAAACAGAGATAATTTTAAAAAGTTATGAACAAAAAATTATATAAAGAAACTAAACAAAGATGATGTTTTTACGAAAACATATTTATTTATTAAGGTTCTCACATGGAATTATAATGAATATCAATAATGGCCTTTATAGATAAGGCTATACATGCAAATTAGATCAAAATGAACTTTTGAAATTTGCATTTACAGATTGGGCTATACATGATAATTAGAACAAAATGTACTTTAAAATTAGCCTTTACAGGTTAGGTTACATACCCAAAAAATAAACTTCACTTATGTCTTAAAAGTTAAATCTCTAAAATTATTAAAATCAGGAAGAGACCTAGAAGACAACGGAATTGCATTAGTAACCACATGATAGTGATGTTTATCATTTTCAAGATTGTGAGCAACCAAGGAGCCCACATGCTAATCTGCAGTTGCACCATCTTTTACTATTTTGTTCATAGCTTGCAAATTGTAGTTCATAGATCCTCGGTTTGAGTTTTATACTCATTTGCTAATTCTGCATGGATAATTAGAAAATTGATTGTAACACATTAATTGATCAGTTGTCACCTATGTTCCGGTTTTGGTACAGGATTGGGCATGGGTACAGGGTTCTGGTACACCAGCACAACGAATTTTTTTCGGTTTTCCTCATGGCTACAGAATGGCTGGGTATGGCTGTGTGTATATATATATTTTTTAAATTTCAAAATATTAAAACAGTGATACTCAATTGTAAATAAAAATATTTAAATAACTCATAATTTGCGAAAAAGAAAAAGACTCATAAATTCATAATTTAGTAACTAGTCAAATGTCAATACACAATGAAAATTACAATCAATCTTCGACAAACTTCATGTTGCTCTTTATCAGGAGCATCAAAGTTTCTTATATGACAAGAGATCATCAGTCAGCAACTCAAGAGTTAGATCCCAATTCCTCGTAACCCCCTCATTCTAATCAACTTTCTTATGCAACAAGAGATCCCAATGGAAAGCCCAATGGGGTTGAGGTTAATGCTCCTTATGGTTGTTTGGGGGCAATGTCCCCAGTGGGGTCAAGGGACAGCGTAGGGAACTTGGGGTGCCCGAGTGGGAGCTTGGGCAAACCTGGGCCATTTCTGTTGTGGGACTGGTATCCAGAACTGTTTGGTACAGAACTGAGACCGAGGGGGTGTACCTGTTAAGATAGGTTGTAACAGAAATTTAACAATCATGAAGGAACTCCAGTATGGGGACGAAGGCTGTATACCAGTTCCTGTACCCACATCTTTTGATGATTGATTTGTATATTATAGTTGTAACTTTCTGCTTTCTCATGTATTCTGTGTCATGCCCCTAACATAAGATTTCTAACTTTACGAGCCAGATCACAGCCTTAATGATAATAAAGTTGAGTCGATAAAATAAAAAAAGAAATAAATAAAGGTTTGATCAAGATAAAGGATATCATCATCAGGCCATCATTAAAACATGTCAAGAACAACGCTTAGTTATGAAGTAGTGTGACTCTTGCAAGGTGAAGAGGTGTGACTCCCTCTCATAAGGAGGTATAAGAAGGAGATCAAATCATACGGAAGGGCATCAATTCAGCATATCACTTAAGAATATCAGTTCAGAGCAGCAATTTAGAAACACAATCAGCAATAAATATAATTCAAAGATAGCAATTCAAGTAGCAATAATTTATAAAACATTCAAGTATTATTTAAAGAATTGAGTTGCCAATCCATCAAGAAATATTAATCAGAAATAGTCTAGCAAATACATTCAAGGTATTGGTTTTGAATTCTAGGTGGTATTTGCAAATCAGAAGGATGAAATCCCTTCTAGGTTCACGATAATTGGAAGGTTGTGGACCTTTCATACTCTTACTGAGTTTGGATTCAAATCTTGGTCATGGAGGACGAAAACCCTCCAAGGTGGGCTAAGGTTTGGAAGGACGACAATCCTTTCATGCCCTTGACAAGCTAGGGACAGGATTCTTGGTATTGTCATTGTTGAGTTAGGGACGAAACCCTCTAATTCAGCAGATTTGCAAAGTATTTGTGGAGAATTCACAATTCGATCAACTTTGGTTATTGTGCTATGAGTTAATGATGCGAATATATATCATAATTTGTAATCTTTGATAAAACTATTACCATATTGATTGAAAATTATTGTTTAAAAGAATATTCCAAAAGGGGACATTACAATTGGTATTAGAGCTTTGATCCTGCCAGCCTGAGGATCAAAAAATAAGCATATGCTTTTGAGCCAAAGAGCTTTAGAAAGGAGAAAACTAGAAGCAAGTAGCAACCCGATTCAAGGTAATCAAATGGGTGATCATGAACAAAATCAAGTAAATGAATTGAAAGCTTTAATGGAGAGACCAGAACAAACAACGCAATTGCTTCTCCAAGCAATTCAAAACATGAATAAAACAATCAGTGCTCTTAGGCCTAACCAAACCAATGGAAGCGACATTAATTCAAACCATTCCAAAAATAAGAATAGGAGTCCATTAAGATCTTCACTTAGAGTAACAACACCTACATTCTTACTAAGAGAGAGGAGCAATCACAAGAAGAAGAATCCAACATGGTAGCAAATGACATTGATAAATGTGTGGAAGCACATCCAAGAATTGATCTTGGACCTTAGAAGACATTCCATTTTAAGAATATCGTAATGCAAGGTCAAGAAATATCTCAAGAGGAGAAAGAAGGCAGCCCAACATAGATTTATGACA
Organism: Cryptomeria japonica; assembly: GCF_030272615.1. Lineage (NCBI taxonomy): Eukaryota > Viridiplantae > Streptophyta > Pinopsida > Cupressales > Cupressaceae > Cryptomeria > Cryptomeria japonica. The sequence goes on along the minus strand of NC_081406.1, from coordinate 151,349,780 downwards.
AAGAGTAAGATAGATGACCCTTTCCACTTTTGATGTTTTTTTGAAGGCTACAATCCCGAGCTTAGATACAAAAACTAGATGCTTGTCTTTCTTTTAGTCCCATGACAGAAGAGGAAGTAATCAAATTTGCCATTCTTCACTTAGAGGGATTAGCACATGAATGGTGGTGTCATGGGCTGATCACACAAGGGCATCATCAAATTGTAACATATGCCGACTTTAAACACTCATAGAATTTTAGAAAGGTTTGATAGGAAGAACTCGAAGATGCATTTTAAGCTAAGTTACCGGTCCGAGTTTGGGTACATGAACTTGGTTTGTGGGCATGGGCAAAATTATTTTTGCCCTTGGGTTTGTGGGTTTGGGTTCGTATGTACACACACACACACATATATATACACATTATCTACAAAAATTTAAAGATATATATAAAATTATAAAACTAAATACATTTGATAGTATGATACTTAATCATTGATCAATATTGATCAAATGCCAATCGATAGTTCATAATTTCAATATTATCATTCATTTTTAGCATTTTGTTATTCATTTATCTCATATATATGGCATATGATGTATGACATAGTATGATAATATTGAAATTCATTTGGCATCGATCAATTATGAAGTATCAAAAACTGTTTAATTTTAGGACCATTACTATCATAAAATAGTTTTCTTACACTTTGAAATGAGGACTGAAACAAACTAAAGCTTCAAGCTTCATTTGTGTCCACACTTTTGTTTTGGAAGCTAATGAGAAATTTGCAAAACCTTTGAATCATCACCGGCTATCCTCATCTATAATGTACCTCATTCCCATCCGTGCAGACGGACAATGGCATGTATTTATTTGAGAACTCACTGAAGTGGATGGTCAAGGATATATAACTGGTACTTGGCATAAAACTCGGCAATCAGAAAAGGAAAGCAAACCATTAAGAAACTACATTTAACTATGAAGAGAAGCAAAATGAAAGATATGCCTCATTCTTAGACCATACAATTGGAATTTTGCTACTAATCGATGAGTGATATTTGTACAAACATTAAGTGACCCAAGTGCAGCCTAGGGGCCCCAGTTTCGCTGTGGGTCCGCGTTCATGGACCCACAACGAACTTGGGGCCCCTGTGGCGCACCTGGGCTGCACTCGTGTGTACCCAGGCACAACTTGAACCCACACGAACCCGGTCTGGGCACAGCGGGCTTAGAGCACGAACTTGGTAACTCAGATTTTAAGGAGTTAACACACTTGAGACAACAAGGTTTCATGGAAGAATGTGTAATAGAATTCTAAAGAATCTTTGTCATGGTGCCAAATATTACCAAAAGTAGACTCAAGTTTTTATTTATTGAAGGACTCTTCGAATCACTTAGAGGATTGGTCAAAGCTTTTGAAGCATCATCCTTACAAGATGCTATTGGAAGGGCCTTAAATTTGGAAGATCCAATTTCCAAAAACAAGACCTATCACAAAGGTCACACAAACAACCCTTTGCCAAGGATAATTGGAAACCAAAAGCATTTCCTCAATTCAACGAGGAAGAATCTATGAAAGAGCTTTCAAAGAACTTATGTTTCCATTGTAGAGAACCATGGAAGTTGGGTCATCAATGCTCTAGGAGAGACAAGTTCGCCACAAAGAAGAAATAACGGATGATGAATCTGAGGAGAGAGAATTTGAACTTGAAAGTGATAATCTTAGTGGATAGCTGTGCTACACCATTGATGAAGGTTTAGTAATGAGGATGAAGTTAAAAGCTGAAAATTTTGAAGCTTTCAAGGTAGTCATGGCGGATGGATTCTCTACCCGTTCCACACAAAGAATTCAACAACTACGTATTACCTTGGGGAGACATCAAACAAGTGAAGATTTCTACGTAGTAAACATGGGCGATACAGATGTGGTTTTGGGAATTCAATGGTTACATTTCTTGGGTAAATATTCTCAAGATTTTCAAAATATGGAATTATGTTTCCAACACAATAGCCAAGAAGTGATTCTACAAGACCTTTCAGATGGGTTTCCAAGGGTGGTGTCTTCAAAAAGGATGGAAAGAGCTTTTAGACATGGGCAAGTAGAGTGCGTGGCACTATGTATGATCCTTGATAGATCTTCATCCAAAGGAGGGAAGACTACACATGTCGATATTCAATTTGTCTTAGACAAGCATAAGGGAGTTTTTAGCAATATTCCACTCAAACAACCTCCTAAGAGGGGTTTTGAGCATACCATACTGTCACCCAAAGATATATAAGGAAGAATTTGAGAAGACAATCAAGGAGTTACTTGAGATGGGGCATATACAACCTAGCTCTAGTGCTTTTGTTTCTTCATTAGTGTTAGTTAAAAAAAGATGGCACTATGAGAATGTGTGTGGATTATTGGGCTCTTAATAAAAAATCTATCAAGAATCGATGGCCTATCCCTAGGGTTGATAAACTAATAGATGAACTCCATGGTGCAATATACTTTTGTACGATAGACTTACTTTTCGGGCATCATCAAATAAGAATGAGCAGAAAGGATGTTCCTAAAACAGCCTTTGGTTGTCATTTTGGGCATTTTCAATTTATAGTCTTACCATTTAAGCTAACTAATGCCCCAACTACATTTCAATCATGCATGAACCACATATTCAACAAACAATTAAGGAAATTTCTTTTGGTGTTCTTTGACGATATGTTGATTATATTGATTTATAGTGAAACTTGGGAGGGTCATTTAAGGCATATTGGGGGCGCTTGAGCAACAATCATTATTTGCTAAAGCATCCAAATGTGAATTTGGGATGGATGAAATTGTGTATCTGGGGCACAAGATCAACACCCAAGGGGTTAGTGTGGATGAAATAAAATCAAAGAAATAGTATATTGGTCATGAACAAAGACTTCAACTCATTTAAGGGAATTTTTAAGACTCAGTTGTTATAGAAGATTTGTTAAGGTATTTTCAAAGTTAACTATTCCACTGACTAATTTGAGTCAGAAAGGTACTTTTTCATGGAGCAAGGAAGCCCAAAAAGCTTCAAAGAAATAACGAGTTCTTGTTTGATGTTAGTTATTCTATACTTCTCTCTTCCATTTGAGTTAGAATGTGATGCTTTAGGGGAAGGTATTGGAGTTGTACTAATGCAAAATAAACATCCAATAGCTTTTGAGAGTCACAAGCTTAAGGAGAAAGAAAGGAATTATTCTATTTATGACAAAAAAATGCTAGCTATTATGCATGACCTAGCCAAGTTTGGACAATACCTAGTTTGTGGAAAATTTATTGTTAAGACCAACCATAATAGTGTAAGATTCTTTTTGAACCAAAAGGATCTAAATAATAGACAATAGAAGTGGGTTAGCAAGTTGCCAACCTATGACTTTGATGTTAAGTATATGAATGGAAAGAATAATGTTGTGGCCCATGCTTTATCGCGAAGACCTCACCTATGTTCTATGATGAACATCTCTATGGATTGGAAAAAATAATACTTGCAAAATATGCCAAGGATGAGAAGGAAAACTCCAAGTACAAGGTGGTGGAGGAGCTCATTCTCTACAAAGACAAAATATATCTCATCCTAGGAATGAAAATGAAAGAAAAGATTATGAGGGCATACCATGATACTTCTTTGGCAGGTCATCAAGGTTACTATAAAACATATGAGCAAGGGAAATATTTTCTTGGGAAGGCCTCAAAGGAGATATTTTGAAGCATATTAGGGAATATATGGTTTGTCAAAGAAACAAGGTGGAGCAAACATATCCAGCTGGTTTGTTACAACCATTACCTATAAAAAATAAAAAATGGGAGAGCATTTACATGGACTTCATAATAGGGCTTCCAAAAGTACAAGGAAATGATTGTATATTTGTGGTGGTGGATAGGCTAACTAAGTATGCTCATTTTCATGCAATATCTTTTAAGTAGTCTTCCTAAGGTTGCAACCTTATAAATAATCCTTTTTTAAGAGAAGTGGATCTGAAAAACTCAAACCACGATTCAATGGGCCTTATAAGATTATAAGAAGGATCAACGAGGTTGCTCATGAAATGAAGTTATCCGAAACAGTCAAATTCATAACATCTTCCATGTATCTCGCCTCAAGAAGGTGCTATGTCAACATGTTACACCATGTCCCGAGTTACCCCCGCTTAATGACGGGAAATTTTGGAAACTTAAGGTCATCATTGATATTAGAGAAAAAAATATTAAGAAATAAAGTTATTCCATAATATTTGGTTAAATTTAAGAATTTGCCTATGGAGGATGCCACTTGGGAAGGAGCCGAAATTTTTGATCATTGTAATTTAAAGTTGCTTGTGGACTAACAATCTTGGGAAGAGTGGATTGCCATGCTCTTGCCATAAGATTGCTACCTTTTCCCAGCCAAATTGCAGCCTTAATGATAATAAAGTTTATTAAAATATTGTAATGTTTCTTTAATGGTCATCTTAGTCCATCTTAGTTGTCTTTAGTTAGTTTCTATTTTTAGCTTCAATTTACGATTGTTTCTTTTAGAAACATCGTCTCTTGTGAATTCTTTATGTAGAGCTCTCGTTCTATTGTTTAATAACATCCAATATTTTAACATGGTATCAGAGTGGGCCAATGGGATTTAATAAAAAATGGCGATTTTTTTGAGAAAAAACTCATAACCTCTTATCTAGAATTTTTTCTAGAAATTTGTTTTTTGATTTTTTATAAATCGTTGGAAGTTTTGTTGAAATTTTTGTAGAATTTCATGGGCTCTTTTGGAGCTATAATTTGAAATTTTGGTGTTAGTGAATTTGTGTTCGTGGGCACTTTGGGTGCTGCATTTGAAGATCGTGGAGGTTTTCTTTTGTTGAAGATGGATCGCGGGTTTGTTTCTTTCTATTCGTGAGCAAAGTCGTTGAAAGTCATGAGAAGTTTTTGGCCTATGTCTGGTCGTGTTTGTTGTTTGATATCCTCTGTGGACGTTTTCATCATAGTGTGCTCGATTCGCGACCTTATATTTTTTGTCATGAGTTCTGTCTGTTTTTTTCTGCGCAACTTGTCTTTCAACTTGTGTTTTTGCTGTCTGGGGGTTCTTCCTCTTTGTCCACGGCTCACTTTGTTTTATATCCGCACAATTGGTTATTTTGCACCGTCCTCTATATGTGCGACGACTTTTCGCGTTTGCCCGCGCAAGGGCTCTGGTTTTTGCACACGTTTTTTGGTGAGATTTTTTCGTGCTCCTACTTGTTGCTTCTATTTTTTTGTACCCACGAATTTCTGGTTTCTATTCTTGACTGTGGTGTTTCAGATCTACAACCTGCATTTGTATTCTGCATCTTGCAACCTAGGGTTTCAGATCCTCTATACCTGCGGTCTAGGGCTTTGTGGAGTCGAGCCGTGTTCAATGTCTTCATCTCCCTGCAACAATGCAACTAGGGGCACACAATTTGCCTCTTTGTTTAGTTGCTTGGAGATGTTTTGAAGGGTTTTATTAAATTTTTTACCCTTAAATTTTTTATTTTTTTTTGATGGGTTTTAGTAACTTTTTTCCCCTTGAAAAATTCCGGGAGGGTTTTAATAATTTTTATCCTAAAAAAATTATTCTGTTCGGTTTATAATTTTTTTACTGTAAAAATTATTTTGTACGGTTTATAATTTTCTCCTCAAAAATTATTGTAAGGATTTTCAATTTTTGCCTCAAAAATCGAGTTGGGTTTTGCTTGATTTTATCCTCAAAAATCATGGGTACAGGTGTTCCTGTCTTTGGGTTTTTACCATTTTTTCTGGAAAAAAACCATGCTCTGTGAACTTTAGTTTCTAGGTTTGGCGATTTTTTCTTCAAAAATCATGGCTTCTTGCAGTCTGTTTTGGGGTGTCATGCTCATTTGAAAAAGTTTGTGGACGATTTGTGTTATCCAGAAGTTCTCCAGATTCTAGGAGGGTTAGTGGCAGGCTCATGTTGCAAAATGTTTAGAGAAGAAGGGGGCAACCTTCTTTGCTTTTCTCTGGGTAGTTAGAATGATGACCATTAAGGGAGGGTATTAGAATATTGTAACGTTTCTTTAATGGTCATCTTAGTCATCTTAGTCGTCTTTAGTTAGTTTCTATTTTCAGCTTCAGTTTACAATTGTTTCTTTCAGAAACATTGTCTCTTGTAAATTCTTTATATAGAGCTCTCACTCTATTGTTTAATAATGTCGAATATTTTAACAAAGTTAATGTGATAAAGTTTCGATCAAGATAAAGGGATATCATTATCGGTCATCATCAAAACATGTCAGGAACAATGCTTAGTTATGGAGTGTGACTTGTAAAGTGAAGAGGTGTGACTTCTTCTCATTAGAACGTATAAGAAGGAGATCAAATCATTTGCAAGGGCATTGATTCAGCACATCAATTCAGAATATCAATTTAGAGCAGCAATTTAGAAACACAATCAGCAATAAATATAATTCAAAGAGAGAAATTCAAGTAGCAACCATTTATAAAACATTGAAGTATTATTTAAAGGACTGAATTGCCAATTTAAAGGACTGAATTGCCAATTCATCAAGAATTATTAATCAGCAAAGGCAAATCAGCAATAGTCTAGCAAATACATTAAGTTATTGGTTTTGAATTTTAGGTAGTATTTGCAAATCGGAAGGACGAAATCCTAGGTTACCGAGTTTGGCCCCCTAGACCCTTGGTATTGGTCCGGTCTGGTCCGGTCCTGGTTCAGAGTTTTGGTTCGGTTCGCTTGTGGTCCGGATAGGGTTTGTGATTCACAGGCCTCGTTTGGACCAGGTTGAACCCAAGAGGACCCAGGTCGAACCCAGGGGTCTGACAGCCCAAAATGGTTTTTTTTTTCGCAAAATTTAATTCTTTTTGAATTCCACCACATAAAAAATTAAAATATAACCATAAAAGTGAGTTTTAAAACATTAACTTGGCTCATTTCACACAAGCAGCATGACTACAAGCAAGGGGAAACGAAGATGTGGGATATAGAGCTAGAGCATACTGATTTGGATGCTTTCACTTCTCAGCTTGTTGCATTTGATGACTCAGATAGCGAGCAAACTTCAAGTGCAAGTGCAAGTGTAAGTGGCATTGGCATTGATTCATCTAATGTCAATGTCAATGATGAGGAGGAGGAGAATGAGGATGATGAATTAGAGAATCCATTTGATGATCAAACTTTAAATTGTTGAAAGTTGAAACAATGATACTTGAATATTTTATCATTTTGATATTAAACTTGATGTATTTGATGCTGTTATGGTATGATCATGATGCTATGATTACAAGTTTATGTTGGTTTTGTTGTTTATATGATGCTATGTGATATGTTAATCTTAATTCATGCTTATAGGCTGCATATTCATGTTAATCTTAATTTACATGTTTTTGTACTAACAAACCCAAACCCCTTTTCAAAATTTTGTTGTACCGACCTACCGGTTCTTCGAACCCGAACCGGTCCCCGAACCCAAACCGGCAACCTAGACGAAATCCTTTCCGAGTTAACGAGAATCGAAAGGTTGGAGACCTTTCATGCTCTTACTGAATTTGGATCTAAATCTTGGTCGAGGAGGATGAAAAACCCCCAAGGTGGGCTAAGGGTTGGAAGGAGGGCAATCCTTGTATGCCCTTGACAAACTAGGGATGGTATTTTCACTTTTGAGTCAGGTTCAAAAGCCTCATTCAGCAGATATGCAAAGTATTTCCGGAGAATTCACAATTTGATCAACTTTGGGTATTGTGCAATGTTTTATTGACCTAATATATATCATAAATTTGTAGTCTTTGATAGAAGAACTATTATCATATTTTGAGTGAAAATTATTGTTTAAAAGAATATTTCAATAGGGGACATTACTCCCTGATTGGAAGGGTGCCCCTATGACTTTACTGTACCCATACCCATACCCGTGTAGGTGAGTGAAAATTATTTATGGAAAATTAATCTCTTTCCTCAAAATGTAATATTCAATTTTAATGTCAATATAATCCATAGAGTATAACTTTAATAATAAAAATGTGCCCCCACATCAAACAGTCTTTATCAAGCCATTTATAAAGAATATTGATCATGATACACTTTACTTGATTGCAATATGTCATTTTGCTGAACATATGTTTTCATATTAAACTTTCAGTCAACCAATCACTGTTCTGATATGCTTTCTGGGAAGTTAACTATTTAATTTTTAATTAATCAATAAGAAAGAATTTCTTTGTCAACTATTCTCTCTCAGCTGTATTTCTTGTCTATGGATTCATCTGTCAGGAATAAGAAAACATTACTTTGTCAACTTCACTCTCTCTGAGCTGTCTTTTCATCAGCTAAACATCATATGCTTCTTTTTCCGTTGTAGTAAGTTAGTCTAGTAGTTTGAGAGTGCTTTCCATGCCTTGATGGATTGACAGTGCAATAAGTATACCTCGTGCAAGGGAGGAAACATTATCAAGACACTCCTTTCTAGGACCAAATGGGCTACATGGTCAATGGCAAGCACCTACCGGTAGTGCAAGGGTATGTATTCTAATATGCTTGGAAACTCTTGTTCATTCCCCTTTCCATCTATAAGCTATACTTAACCAAATATGTTCTATGTTGTGTTATATGCAGATGCAGGTGCAGTATCCCAGCCAAGTTGATTTAACTCCAATTGAGATGCCATGGTTAGGTTTTTAACTATTTGATGCTTATATGTTTGATTGTGTGAACTATTTTACTACTACTGAGAATGTCATTCTATTTGAAACTAGACTTTTTGATGTCAACTAGAATGGATTCATGTAGAAGATTTTTCTTGCCTCAAGTTATGTTGATCCTGATCTTTTACTTTTCTGGTTTCTTGTACAATTTCTGAAAAGCTTGGATTGGACTGGACAAAATAGTCTTCCAACAGATGAGGCAGCCAATGTATCAACATCTGAAAGCACATTGCCAGAAACAATTCTTTCACTGGATACCGGTTCAAGACCTGTTCAAGTTAATGGTTCTTCTTCTCTATCTGCACCTGGCACCATGGAACTTTTTGTTCCCCCAGATATTGTTAGACAACCTTCTCCCCCACCTGTTCTTGCTCCTGTACAGAACATACCTGCCGAACTTGATGCTTTGACACATGTTTCTCATTTGAACGTGGCTGATCCAAGGCCCGGTCCCGCACAATCATTACAAGATGATCTGGTCAAATCTAAAAGTCCTCAATACATACAAATAGTAAGTATTTAGTGGAATAATCTTTTGCTATGACTTTTTCTTCATGCAAAGTGTTTATTTGTCATTTTAAAGTTTGGGAAAATGTTATTCTGACAGACATAATGAATGTAATCATTGACATGTGATTTGCAGTCCATAAAAATGATGGATGATTTCATGAGACTTGCCAAGTACAACACAGACAAAAATTTAGAAACATGTGGTGTCCTTGCAGGGACACTTGTAAGTATTTGTCTTTTATTTTACATGTGTATAAGAGTTGTAAATGGTGATTAATTAATACCTGATTAAACAACTTCACATCTTAAACTAATCTAACAAATCTGTAACTGCCCATGATCTTTTCAGAAAAAGCGGACTTTCTACGTTACAACTCTTATTATTCCAAAGCAGGAGTCAACTTCTGATTCAGTACGCATTGAATTCAAACGATTATTTCCTCTGAGATGTATACTTAGTTCTACACTTAAGTAAATATCAAAAGCAGTGCATTGATTGGATCAAAATGTTTGTTTATTGGCCAGTGTCAGACAACAAATGAGGAAGATATATTTGATGTTCAGGATAAGCGTTCACTCTTCCCTCTTGGATGGATTCATGTAAGTCTTTTTGGTGCTATGCTCTTTTATAATTCCCAAGTTTGTTGAGGTCCGCTGCAATCCTACTTCGTGCTGTTTTTACTTTAGTCAGATGTCACCTAGAAGCCTCCCTTTGCAGGTGCTTCTGTATGTAAATCCCTCAAAAACCTGGAAACCTGGCTAGAAACATTTTATAGGATTAAGTTATTAACTGAATGACAGAGAATGTATCTGGTAATAACTGTGTATGTGATTTTGTATCAACGTTTCAGATCATACTCCATGATCCATCATCAGGAAAAGGAAGATGATGTATTATTTGAAATGCTGATACAAAAGTCAGGTACACAGTTATTACCAGAAGTACTCTCTATCATCCACATGGACTGTGGAAATATCATGTTTGTTATTTTTAACTGAACTTTTTCAAAATTTATAAAATTGCTGCACTGTCAATGACATTTTTTTGATATATCATTAACCAGTTAATTATCTGGGAGTGGACCTTACAATGAAAATTTAACAAATTTTGGCATAGTACAAAAAATTTCTCTAGCTAAAAAGCCAGCTTCTTGACATGGTGTCCTCTGGTAGCTCCTTGTCATATTGCCAATTGAGAACAGATAATCCAACTCCTTGTCATGCTGCCATTTGATAGCTGAAAAGCGAGCTCCCTGTCATACCGCAACAAACTAGATCCAAATTAAAACCTAGAACTACATTTTTATCTATAGTGCCAAGAGATGCACAATACAAAATATAATTTTGAAAACTTATCGTTTTTAAAATTTTTATCCTTGCTAATTCAAACAACCAGTTCCCAACATGGCACTCCTAATTTTTTTTCCAATTTCCTAAATTTCTACCTTTAAGTCTTATTTGAATGTGTTGATGGCCAATTTTGGTTCTAGCCATTGATGCTTGTCCTTGTTATCAGAAAGGGTAAATATGTAAATTACTCATCAATCTTAATTGTTGTAGCACTTGAGAAACATGCAGAGCTCATTCTTGGAAAGCATTATATATAAGTTATAACCAAAGAGAATATGGAATTATTATGTAGAATTTTGTATTACATCTAGCCCATAAGCCAAGTTCAGTCAACCTCATCATCTACATACTCAATAATGTTTTTACATGGCTATCCATACAACAAAGACATCAGCTTTCTAACCCTTTTATAAATATTCGCACAGGAAAGTTATTTGGCAATCTGCATTATGTCGCAGAGCTTGTTGAAACCCATTCAGAAACAGTAAATTCTGACAAACTTTTACAATAGGGGAAATGGAAAAGATAAACATGCTATTTACTAAATTAAAGGGATCTATAATTTTTGGCTTTCTTGAACCTGGTTTTTAAAACTAGTCTGTCATTTTTTAATTATATAAACTTATTTTTTATTAACCTTTCTCACATTTTGCTTTCAAATCATTGTTGCTGTTTTGAAATTGCAGACACATCCTTCACAGTCTTGCTTTATGTCATCAATTGATCTTCATACTCATTATTCGTATCAGGTAATGTTACAATTTTATTGCTTTTTTTTTTCTAGTTTAAAAAGAACAACCATATTTGTGTTAGTTCATATGATTGTATATCATACAGGATAAATTTTAGCTGGTATGTTTCTTTTTCTTTGGATGAGTTGAAGCGGATTCCATGCTCATGAATCCTAGTTGTAAAAGGAAAAAAGTTAAAGCCAGTCTTTTTTAATGAATATTTCCTTGGAACAATGGTTGAGATTCAATTTCTTGATTTAACTCTGTTAGTGTTCCTTGCACTAGCATAGATTTCTAAACCTAAAACTAGATAAGGAATGCAGACAATATGTTTCTATTTTTGTTTTATTGTTTTGTATTTTTTTTTCAAGGACTTCTCTGCTAGAAATGCCTCCTATAAGTAAGAATGATTATAAATGAGGATAAAACTTATACAAAGATTACTGTTTCTTGATGAAATCTCTGCTATGGTGTTTGAATACAAATTTGCTAGACAAACTCTAGGATATCCACATGGTTTTACTTTCCAGTATTTCACCCTGATGTTAATGTGGTATTTGATTGCAATATTATACTCCTTTTCCTGTCTTCTGGGGAACCTTTCCTCTAATTACTCCATATAACTCGTTATATTCCACTGCAAAAATTGCAGCAATAAATTTCTCTGAAATATGCTTGATATCATATTGCAGAATTGTTACTTTCATAATGTTTTATTGGTTTATGCATATAATCTCTTTAATTGACAGTATTTTGACTTGTTTTTAGGGTCTAAATTTTTCAACATCCCCCTGATATTTGTAATATAATCAAAATTTATCATTTTCTAGTTAATGTGCTAGTGCCATCAACTGTATGTATTGGGTAGCTCAATTGCAACTAGTCACCATAGATTTTACGCAGAAAAAGAACTACAAGCTATTACTAAAGACATATTACATGAACAAGCAGAGTAACAAGATTCGCCTAGATTTGGCGAGTTCCGAGTCAAGTCATCCTTTACGAATCCTGGGGGCTCGGACTTGGACTCGTCCGAGTCTAGGAAGACTCACCGAGTCTTGCGGACTTGCTGGACTTACTGAGTCCGAGCGAGTCTTGTCTCCTGGACTTGGCTAGACTCATTTTTTTTTATTTTTTAAAATCTCAAAATTCAAAATTGTTTTTGGTTTATGACATGCCCCCAAAATATACATGAAATATAACATGATTTTGTTAAGTTCTTTCAAAATTCTGTGATCAAAATAGAAGAGATGGAGATATGATCTGAAAGTTGTATTTTATCTGCTATAGCGTGTTTTAAAGACGCACCACACTTATCAATTTCGGTGTATGCATCCTCCTCAATGTAAGCATGCTATATAAGTGGATGAGGGATTACGTAGTGAAGAGATATGTCTTCTCACGTGGGAAGACACATCTCTTCCCTACGTACCTCTCACCACAGTATATAAACTAGTCACCATTTACTTACCCGATCGGAAGGAGTGCGACTTGTTTGAGAATCGCTTTACCACCCGATACCATGAATGGTGTAACCGTTGGTCAAACGTGATAAGTTAACTTTGGTTTTATTTATCATTAGTTAACGTTAACATATTATTATATGTAATCAAATATATATATATATATATATATATATATATATATATATATATATATATATATATATATATATATATCGGAAGCTTGAAATAGTACGACCGACGTTACAAAATTTAACACTCCCTCTTAACTAGGGAGGACACATTTCATGTTAGAGAAAACATCACAATTCATCCATTGATTGTGAAGAGAGGAGATATCACACCATAGTGATATTCAGAGATATGATTCAACAATGAATATCAAGTCTCATGATACTCACCATAACTCGTAGTTATCAAGTAAGGTATCTGCACTGGCATCAAGTCACATGATGTCTACCATACTGATAATGATTTCATGGCATGTCCACGAATATTATGTTCATAATATTCACCATGAAGATCTCTATCATAATTATGGTTTATTTAATGATATCAACCAATAGATATCTACCATAATGTCTCAGAGATATATATACTATCATGACATGTCCACAGATATCAAGTTACATGATATCCATCAAGATAGTTAAATTGATAATTGTAAAATTGTCACCTTACAATATCAAATTGAAACAAGTGTTCATTATTGAAAAGTCATCACCCTTCAATAATGTTCACAGAAGGCTGCAATGTATTCAACTTCTGTAGAACTCTGAGCAACTGAAGACTGTTTTCTACATATCCATGAGATCATTCCTCATCCTAAACTGAAGCAACATCTTGATGTGCTTTTCCTGTCAACTATGCTTCCAGTCCAATTAGAATTAGTGAATCCATGTAGGTCAAGTTCTAATGTTTATATTTCAAACCAAAACCAATAGTTCCTCGAAGATATCTCAGAATATGCTTTTGCAGCAACAAGATGTATTTCCCTGGGTTCACACATGAACTGACTTAGTGCATTTACAGCATAACATATATCAGGTCTTGTGTTTACCAAATAGATTAGAGATCCAATAATCTGTCTGTAGAGTGTAGGATTTGCAAACTCAGATTCTGCACAAACTCAGATTCTGCAGCTGTTTCCTTTAGCTTGTGTAGTTTTGTCTCCATAGGTGTGGTCATGGATCTACAATCCAACATTCTAAATCTCTTGAGTATATCAATGGTGCATTTTCCTTGATTAAGGATTATACCATCTGCCTGCTGCCAAACTTCCAATCCAAGGAAGTAGTGAAGAATTCCTAAATCTTTCATATCAAACTCAGAGGCTAATTCTTTCTTACATCGAGAAATACAATTATCCTCTCCTGTGATTAGTAGATCATCAACATAAAGATTAAGAATTAATATCACCATTGATTACCTTGTAGCAGAGATTTGGATCTGCTTCATTCTTGAAAAACCCTAATTCCAAGAGATAGTGATCGATTCTTTCATACCATGCTTTGGGGGCCTGTTTCAGTCCATAAAGAGCCTTCTTTAATCTGCAGACGTGATTCAGCCTTATTGTGAGATTTTGCCAAGATCAAGGGCACAATGAAAAGTATAAAAATAGAGACAAAAGAATGACAAGAACAAATTGTATTCTCATCAATATGAAAATGATCAACTGGATTCATCAATACAATGAATATAGGCCTTCTTATGTAGGCAAGGCCATATGGATGTACGAGCACACAATTATGACGTGGCTCAATGAGAAACAAGGGTAGGTAAGAAATACTAGGGGTAGGTAGGAGAAATAATATAATATTCCACAAGAGGTGGATGACCCACCGAATGTGGAGTGTAACAGCAAAATAAGACCACAAAAGGTGGAATTTCTTCTACAAGCTCTATCCCTATGTGCACACTTCCCTAAGTGTCTCAAATCCAAACTACGAAGAGATGCATTATCCTAAGTTAACTTAAGTAAAGTGTAATAATATCCATAATGAATATTTATTTACACCAACACCCCCCCTTAAGTGCAACTTAGGGGAATGAAGACTTAAGTCAACAATGCAAGATGGGTCCCGGCTACTAGGCCATGATAGGTACCCATGTACAATATGCAAATGCAAGCAAAACTATGCAAAGCAATCTCTCACAAATGGAGAAAGGGAGAAAACCCAGTGGGAAAAAACTCCCCCCCAAAAGAGAGATGAAAGTACAAAAGACTCTCAAAGAAGAAGGACAAAACCCCAAAAAGGAAAAAGTCCCCCCCGTAAAGAGAGGAAGGAGAAGTCAGCTGACCCCCCCTAATGACACATCTCGCACCCCCAAGAGAGCTCGCAACTGCTGGAACTTACTCTTGGTGAAAGGTTTGGTGAATATGTCAGCAACCTGCTCCGCTGTAGGACAATACTGCAAATCAATGACCTGCTCCTGAATGAGCTCTCGGATATATTGCATATGAATCTCGATGTGTTTGGTCCGTGTTGACGTGTATTTTATACACAATCATACACAGAATAAAATACCAATAGGTATCTTATCCTCTCTTGAGAAAATAGTCTCTAACTGTTGAAGATCTGCAAAAAGGATCAGTTAGATGGACTCCAAGGTTCTTTTAGTGGGGTCTCCACGTGTGGACAAGCTTTTTAATGGTATGATGTGATTTGCTGTTTCCTCCAAGGCGTCTTACGGATTCCAAAGGTTCGAAGATTCTACTAAACTAAAAAGAGCTTTCAAAAAAAATAGCAAAAGGACAGGGTTTAAGGAAGTCTAATCTAGCCTAACCCTATGAACGACTTAGCATGAATGAGATTTGGCAAGACTCAACCAACTTCAATTTTGCCATAAGATAACAACTCAATTGAAATTAGTGCGATCTTCTAAGGTAATAATGATGTTCAATGCATCAAAGACCAAGGACACTACTACGAGGGTACATATCCTAGATACGAAAATGCTTGAAGGTTAGGGACTCAAAATGTTCTCCAGTCGACCACGCAAGGCGTTCCTACAATCAGCAAGAAGCTAGTGGTTTGGATTGCGAATCCCACCAAATATCAAATCTCACACTTAGTCTTTCAAATTAACAAACTACTTTGATCGAGCGTGATTCAAGTACATCCAACAACCATGAAGATAACTTAAGAAATTTGCAACAAAACACCATAACTTCAATATTTTATTGATTTCCAAGTCATCATATACAACAATTGCTTGAGTTTCTCTCTTCAAGACTCAATCTTGCTACAAAATAAGAATTGCTTCTAACTCTAATCTCTCTATTTCACTCTTATCTGACTATTCGACTATTAACTATTACCAAATGAAATGAAAAATGGGGGTATAAATAGCATCCCCAGTTACAATGAAAGGTCCAGATTGAAAGTAAATCAACGGACAAGATCATGACACCTAAACCCTAATTAGGGTTTGTTACAAATGACCTCCTTTTTACTGAACAATATTAAATACATAGCCAAATATTAAATTTGGCACAAAAATCTAGGAGGTATCAACCAATGAGAAATAAGATGTCATGTCATCTGTAACAACCTTTCATCTAGAATCTTATTCCCTTTCCAATTCTCTTTCTTAGCATATGCAATGAATTTTGTCACGATTCCTTCGATTTCTGTGATTGGAATCTCGGGAAGATTCTTGATACTCTCTTCTAAGTGGATGACCTGATCGAATGCATCTAGGAGAGCTGTGTCCCAAGTAGGTTCAAGTTCCTTCGTTCTATCAATCAGGAGCATGGTGGCATACATCTGATCATACTGTTCATCTGTAACATCTGCGTCCTTGCGAAAGATGATCTTGATTCTATCCTCAAATTCCTGGATATCCACATCTGTCTCGACCTCGATCCTTCTGCCAAGAATGGTACGAAGTACCTCAAACACTCTGTCCTGGATCGGATTGATCACCTCCTCAACTTGACCACATCTAACACTGATGTCCTCGAAGAGAACACTCTTTATATGGAGTAAGGTTGACCACTGAAACAAACTGTGAGAATCACCTTCTAAGATCCTCTCCTGCGCTAAAATTCTTCTGGATGTATGTCTTATTATTTTCAAGACAGGGATGACAACGTCCTTGGTATGGGCAAATGCAGCTACTGTTGCCATCAATCTGTGGATTGTAGTGACGGGCACACTCGATCATCAACTCGCGGCACTGAATAGCTGGAGGAAAACCGGCCGCCTTAATGATGCCACTCTCTATTATTCTCCGGGCGACAGGTGAGGGCTTGCCAATGTAAGGGACCTCTCGGAACTTCTTCGTGCTAAAGTTCCCCAGGTTTGTATCTCCAATGTTGCTCCACTTAGACACGATCTTGGTCTCCACTTCTTCGGTCTTCTGATCTTCTTTCATGAGAGCTGAGCGGCTGGTGGATGCTCCCGCCTTTGGGGTCGCCATACCTACACAACATTTCATTATAAGAACTAGATTTTGCAATAAATAGCGTAAATAAGAGAGATAAATTTTTAGGAAACATCATGATAAGTCCCTAGAGTTATCATTTCCTAAAATAAACGATTGAGCTAAGAGATTCAAAATTCAAAACTTCAAAATTTGAAATACGACGATGAATGAATAAAGCAATAATAATTAAAATCGCCATACCTCGATAGAGAGCTAACTCTAGAATGCAAAAAGAAAATTCGCCTAGGCAAAATTGAGGTATAAAATAATCTTCAATATGATCTCCTCAAAATTGACTTTGCCACCTTTGGAGTGAACGCGATCCTCAAGTATCGCCTTAGACGTGGTCTTAAATGATCTTCAAATTTGCCCTTGACAAATCGCTCAAACAAATCCTCCAAGTCTTTAGCAAATTCGCCTTAATGTATCCTCAAGTTCGCATTTGGTGTGGTCTTCAAATTCGCACCACCCTTGATGTATAAAGCGCCACCTTTTGGATGAATGAAATTCGCACCACCTTTGGTCTTCAACGCAATTCGCACTCCAAACTTTGATAACTAAGCGCCACCCTTGGTTTGAATTCGCACCACCTTTGAACACACTTCGCACTATATTCGCCTCTCCTCAATTCGCATGAAGAAAGGTAAAAATGATTATGTGAAAATGAAAATTTCCACTCCCCTTATATATAGCGCTCACACCTTTTCATCCCCTAGGCCGACTTGATAAATAAAACCATTTTAAAAAATGATTTTAAATGATTTGCAATAAAATAACAAGGCCGACTTGCTTAATTGAGCGCTCCAAATCGATTTTTATTAATTAATTAATTAATTATTAATGCCTTGCGTTTTTATTTTGCAAATTTCGATTTTTAAATAAAGGCAAAAAATAATTAATAAAAGATAACGCCATATTAAATGCTAAATAAAATGGATATTCAATTTTTTAAATCGATTTAGCATTTGAGGAAAATTCGAATTGCTTACTTGGCGCAAAAATTGGAAGACAAAGGGACGTACCTCATCGCTCTGGTCCCTTGGAGAGGGACAGGAGCGATCCACATTTTGGTTTCGATTTTTGCATTTCTTACGTCCGACTTCTTCATCTCCACGTTGAAAATCGATCATCTCGATGGGTTCTTCGCATTTGATCATCTTGCATGTGTGCTTAAGTGCCTTTTGAGTGTACATCGCCCTGGTCCTTGTCCAAAGGACAGGAGCGATCTTCTTGTTTCCACGTCCATCTTGCATCTTTTAACTTCGATCTTTCATTGTTGGCGAATAACATCCTTTGTTCGTGTCTTTTGCGCTTATTCCATTTGCTCGCATGAAGTTTTGGGTGTATTAAAGGGATCATCGCCCTTGTCCCTTGGAGAGGGACAGGAGCGATCCATGTTTTCTCCTTGACCTTGTCAACTTTAAACCTTGATCTTCGTTGAGATGTCCTTCAAACGTCGTCCTTCACCTTACCTAACTTCGCTTCGCTTTGATCTTGAAGGAACGTAAGTGTTTTGATAAGATCGCCCTGGTCCTTGTCCAAAGGACAGGAGCGATGTGAGTCTTTTACATTGTTTGGCGATGTTTGGACGTTCAACACTCTTGCATTTTATCTTCAAACGATGCCTTGGACCCTCTAAAACATTGCGAAGTCTTGTCCTTACGTAAATTTTGCATGAAATGGCCAATGCATTCAACATCGCCCTGGTCCCTTCCTGAGGGACAGGAGCGATCTAGGCTATAGGGTGCGAATTTCATCATTGCGACGACCTTTGAATGTTTGTGCTTGCTAAAGATGCCTTGAAATGTCCCTCGCCACCTTGTCTTGACTTGGATCGTCTTTGAACTTGCGTAGGAAGCAACATCATCCTTGCATCGCCCTTGTCCCTTGGAGAGGGACAGGAGCGATCCTCCTTTTGTAGCCTTTATCTCACTTTGCCAGGTTCCACGTTTATATTCAACGGACTCGTCCTTCTTCACTCCATTCGTCCATGCCTTGACATTATCTGTAACTTTGCAAGAAAATCATTTATATCAAAAATCGCTCTGGTCCCTTCCTGAGGGACAGGAGCGAACTAGGCATTTAGCACTGTTATGAACGTCTCAAAATCTTCAATTTATATTCAACGCTTTCATCTCATGTTTTTCCTTGTTTTTGAACGTAAACTTGCCTTGACCTTTGTCTGGATTTTGCATAATGAAGGAAATCGCTCTGGTCCCTGGGAGAGGGACGAGAGCTACAAGGTACCTCGCCCTGGTCCCTTGGAGAGGGACAGGAGCGATTTGGTCAATATAGGTCATTCTCCTTCGTTTCTGCATCTCAAATTATATTCATTTGGCAAAGCATCTTCCTTTGGACGTCCTCAAATTGTTAAGTCATCAAAATCTTGCAAGGACAAGGCGAAATTGAATTTGTAGCTCCGGTCCTTCACTGAGGGACAGGAGCAATTTTCCTCCTGGAGGCATTTCTGTGCTCATGAAAATCTTCAATTTATATTCAATGGAAAGATATCGCCATTCTCCATCACTTCCAACTCGAAATTTGTCTGGACTCTGCGGGGATGATGAGATATTTGAAAATGAGCTCCCGTCCTTCACTGAGGGACAGGAGCGATTTTGCTCCTACAGGCCAAAATAACATGATTTTTCACATTCTAACACTTCACGAGGCGAAAACAAATCAATTCCAATGCCCAAGATCAAAGTCAAAAAAGTCAAAATTTGGGTCAAAATATTCAATCGGACAAAAATTCACATTTCACTTTCAATACTTAGACAAATTTAAGCTCTGCATCAACATTCCAATTGAAAATTAGACCATTTTGGCGAACTCATTGCATTCAAAATTTGCATCCTAGAAAAGGAAGCTCGAAAGCTCTCAAAAACGACTGGATTTTGGCCTGAAAAGACAAAATTTAAAACCCTAAGGCTTGACCCTAAATCCAGACGACTAACCGACTAACAAAATCCTAAAAACGAAAGCAAAAGGCAAGGGAAAAACGAGCAAAAAGAGGGGGTCCCCATTTGCGATGGGGCGATGTGTGAAATGGTCACAACAGTCCGCTGGTGCTGGACCGGGTTCTTCGAGATTGCAATAGCACTCTGATTGTCGCAATGTAGAACTATCGGTCGTGGAGTGGTGAATCCAAACTCTGTGAGAATCTGCTGAAGCCAAATGGTCTCAGTCGCTGCATTAACAGTGCCTTGATACTCAGCCTCAGTCGAAGAGAGAGCAATAGCATGTTGCTTCTTGCTCTGCCAACAAATGGGGCCTGAACCAAGGTGAAAACTGTAACCGGAAGTAGACTTACGATCATCAAGATCGCTAGCCCAATCGGAGTCTGTGTAACCAACCAAGCGAAGTCCTGTGCCTGCTGCATAGTGAATCCCATAGTGATGTGTACTCTGGATGTAATGAAGGATGCGTTTGGCGGCTTTCCAATGAAGCTCATGTGGTTCCTACATGAAGCGGGAAACCATGCCAACTGCAAATGAAATATCAGGGTGTGTATGGGTCAAATAGATGGAGACTACCCACAAGCTGACGATACAAAGTGGCATCAATTGGTGGAGAAGAACACTAAGCCTCAAGCTTGACTCCTGAAAGAAAGGGAGTCGGGGTAGGCTTACAATCAGCCATATGAAAGCGTGCAAGTAGATCAAGAGCATACTTGGGCTGCGATAGTGTAATCTCGGAAGTTGACTGTGAAATCTCGATCCCGAGAAAGTAGTGCAAAAGACCCAAGTCAGTCATAGCAAATCTGTCATGCAAAGCAGATTTGACCCTGCTAATGATGGATGCAGTATTCCCTGTAATGATCAAGTCATCAACATAGAGCACGAGTATCAAGTGAGAGTCATCTTGTCGCAAAATGTAGGCATTCGGATCGTAATGACACCTGGTGAACCCTGCAGAGAGAAGAAAGGAATCCATCTTGGTGTACCAAGCCCTAGGGCCCTGCTTAAGGCCATAGAGAGATTTCCTTAGTCTGCAAACCAAGGAAGTATCTTGGATGAAACCCTGTGGCTGCTCCATATAAATCTCCTCATCAAGGTCACCATGAAGAAAAGCACTCTTCACATCCATTTGATGTACAACCCAACCATGAGCTGTAGCAATAGCAAGTGTCAAGCGAATGGAGTTCATCTTGGCTACGGGCGCAAAGGTCTCAGTATGGTCAACACCAGCAACCTGAGAGAAACCTTTCGCAACAAGCCGAGCCTTATACTTATCCACACTACCATCCGCAGCATACTGGGTCCGATAGATCCACTTACATCGAACCATCTTTCTCCCCTTAGGGAGATGGACTAAATCCCATGTGTTGTTCCTCATCAAGGAACTATACTCTTCCTCCATAGCTTGGTCCCACTCATGAACCCCTGATGCTTCCCGAAATGTCTGTGGATCGGAAGCGGTAGCAATGAATGCATGTGGAAGATTTTGATGTTGTGATCGAGTTCTTCGTGTATCTGAAGGATCCCCAACAAGAGAACCCGCAGACTCAAGTGTCTGTCAAGCCCAACGAGGTCTAGGTGGAGGTGGAGAACGAGGCTCCTCAACTACAAGTGAACCCTGCGGAGGTGTAACCCTGCGAGTCGGAGTTGAAGAAGTCTCATCATCTGAATCACTAGCATCACTATCCACAATGGAGGAAGGTGGAGGAGGTAGAGAGGCTAAGCTAGGAGAGCTTTCCTCAAAGTGAACACTCCTCTCAATGAACACCTCATGTGTTTCAGGATCCATCAATCTATATGCCTTAACACCCTCAGGATATCCAACAAATCTGCAAGGCCAACTTTGAGGTTCCAATGCCTTGCGTTTTTTGCGGAGGTATACGAGCCCATGCTTGACACCCAAAGACTCTGAAATGTCTCACAATCGGTTTCCTACCAGCTCAAGCTTCAAAAGGAGTAATACCTTGCAAAGCTTTGTGAGGAACCCGATTCTGGATGTGTGTGGCACAACTGATAGCCTCAGCCCAAAAGGTGGGATCAAGAGAACGTGCATGAATCATACAGCTAGCCATTTCTTTGAGAGTTCTATTATTGCGTTTTGCAACTCCGTTATGCTGTGGAGTGTATGTGACAAAATGCTGAAGATCAATCCCCTCAAATGTACAAAAATCCTCAAGTCTTTTGTTCACGTATTCCCTTCCATTATCTGTGCGAAGAATCTTGACCACTTTCCCGGATTGCTTCTCCACACGAGTCTTGAAGTCCTGAAATCTGTCAAATACTTCACTCTTATGAATGAGAAAGTAGACCCAAGTGAAGCGAGAGTAGTCATCAATGAAGGTGAGGACATAGCGGGCCTTACTAAATGAAGGTGCTGGAAATGGACCTGCTACATCGCTGTGAACAAGTTGAAGAACTTCCAAAGCTCTCCAAGCTTTCCCCTTATCAAACTTCTCCTCAGGATGCTTGCCCATGGAACAACCTGAACATACACCCTCTGAAAAACTGATTCGAGGTAGACTTGTGACCATGTCTTTAGTGCTGAGCTACTGAAGATAGCGGTAGTTGAGGTGACCAAACCGCTCATGCCATAGCTTACTTTCTGAATTTGAATGAGTAAGCAAGGCCCTAGAAGGTGAACTTGGCACAAAGTGGGAGAATGAATAAAGCCTTGAGTTGTCATTGACTTGTCCCACTACTACCAAGGCATCATCATCAAGCTCCTTTACCACAACTGAATCTGGTGTAAACTCAACCTTTTTCCCATTCCCATAGTTAGTGATTTGGTAGATAGAGAGAAGGTTGGTAGACAAGTTAGGAACATAGAGAACATTCTCAAAAGTTCCATCATCCATGTCAACTGAACCTTTCCCTTCAACCTCTACTTGTGTATCATCACCTCTGTAAATGTGAGGTACCTTAGATGGCTCCAATGAAGAAAACTGCTCCTTTGTAGAA
Source organism: Cryptomeria japonica (assembly GCF_030272615.1). Taxonomy (NCBI): domain Eukaryota; kingdom Viridiplantae; phylum Streptophyta; class Pinopsida; order Cupressales; family Cupressaceae; genus Cryptomeria; species Cryptomeria japonica. Next base: position 151,326,702 of record NC_081406.1, on the reverse strand, counting down.
CCCATGTGATATGAGGCACCTGAGTCAAGTATCCACTGCTGTGAAGAACCTGTAGTAGCCACAAATGCTTGCCCTTTTCCCTTAGACTGTGAGGAAGAGGAAGGAGTTGAATCCTTCTTTGTGTAGGTGGATGGCAAGTTGATGTTGTTTTTCTTGAGAAGATTAGTTAACTCATCAACTTGCTTTGTTTGGCATCGATGCTCATCATGACCATACTTCTTGCAATATGCACAAGTTGGCTTATCCTTCTTAGGTGGTGTCCCCTTCTTGGAAGATGATGAAAAATCGCCTTGTGATGGAGAGGATGATTGTCCTTTTTCCTGTTGTGGCTTAGACTTGGAGTGCTTCTTCTTCTTGTTGGAATCTTTGCCTTGACTTCCTTGATTCCTTTGATTAGCCACCAAAGCCTGGGACTTTGAAGACTTGAGAAGCCCCATGTTCAACAACTTAGATTGTTCCAATATCAACATTTCTGTGAAAGTATCAAATGAAGGCATAACATAGGAACTCCCCACTGTCAAACGATGAGTTTGGAAGCTAGACACAAATGCTGCATATTCTGGTGCAAGCTTGTCCAACAAGTTGAATATCAACTGAGCATCCTTTTTGTCAATTCCACAATCCTTAAGCTTTGCTCTTAGCTCATTTGCTTTGGTGACATAATCTTGGATTGTATCAAAACTCTTGGGATCCAAGTTGGTGAGCTCATTGTCAATCTTATAACCTCTGATTTCATCAACTTGACCATACAATTTCTGAAACATATCCCAAGCATCTTTGATTGTAGTACACTTTTCAATATGAAAGATGAGGTCATCTGATACATACTTGCTCAAAGTTCCAAGAGCCATGCAATTCTTAGTGAGCCATTCTAACTGAGCATTAGGATCAGCCTTAGGATCAGGTGGTGCTGCTATTGTTCCATCTATGTAATGCGTGAGACCTTTTTCCATTAATTTGCTCCATACTTTAATTTTCCATGATGCATAATTATGTGGAGTTAAAGGTGGAAATTTATGAGGACTCATTGCAACAAAAATGAAAGAGCACAAAGAGAGGCACAATCACACAAGACACCCCCCCAAATTCACTCAATCAAAGAACCACCCCAAAAGTGATGATTTGGCACTTTATACTTAGTGCGTATACAATGGGCCACTTGCAAAAAATGGCAAAGTGGGCTTCTGATTTCAATTTTACAACTGCCTCAATAAGGTCAAAAGAGACTCAAACTAATAATGCAAGAGATCTAAACTAAGATCCAAGCACTTTACAAGTACCTAATAGGCCAAAGAAGACCAATATCTGAAAGTACAACTTCCACTCAAAATCTCTGAAATCTGATCATAGATTATGAAAGTAGACGAAAAAATATGCACTTTCAAAAAAAAAAACGGCACTTGAAAAGGAGGTCGTATGAGCTCAAACGAGGCCTTTGAAGTTGCAGAATTGAGGATTAGACAGGTACAGCTGAGAGAATCCAAAAATTCCGAAACACTTGTGCACCAAAACCAGAAAATAACCACACCACTGCGGAGAGCACGAAAAATTAGCCCAAATAAAAAAAAATTGCACCCAAAAAGGAGCAAAATTGAGCAAGTTATGGGCCTCCAAAGTTGACCCAAAAATGCAAACTGCTCAACGGAGAGGGGTCTAAAAATTTCCAAAGAAAATGCTGACTGGGCAGAAGGTACGGATCCCAAAAAATAATTTTCAAATTTTTTTTTTTGACAAGAATCCAAAAATTCCGTACCGTACCCGCCCTAATTGGGCAGAAAATTTCCTCCACACCCAAAAATTGATTTTCGCCAAAATAGGTCGAATTTATACTCGATTTTTATGGAAACGGCCTCTCGGATGTAATGGTGAGGTCGAAAACGCTCCAAGATGCCTCCAAAAAGCACAGTTCCTCAGATCCGAAAATAGAAGCCTTCCGCGATGTCTCCAAAAACCAATCAATGAAGCCCCAATGGCTCTGATATCATGTGAGATTTTGCCAAGATCAAGGGCACAATGAAAAGTATAAAAATAGAGACAAAAGAATGACAAGAACAAACTGTATTCTCATCAATATGAAAATGATCAACTGGATTCATCAATACAATGAATATAGGCCTTCTTATATAGGCAAGGCCATATGGATGTACGAGCACACAATTATGACATGTGGCTCAATGAGAAACAAGGGTAGGTAAGAAATACTAGGGGTAGGTAGGAGAAATAATATAATATTCCACAAGAGGTGGATGACCCACCGAATGTGGAGTGTAACAGCAAAATAAGACCACAAAAGGTGGAATTTCTCCTACAAGCTCTATCCCTATGTGCACACTTCCCTAAGTGTCTCAAATCCAAACTACAAAGAGATGCATTATCCTAAGTTAAGTGTAATAATATCCATAATGAATATTTATTTACACCAACACTTATGAATCACAAAACCTTAAGGTTGCTCCAAATAAACTTATTCTTCAATCTTACCATTAAGAAAAACAGTCTTGACATCCATTTGATGGACTTTCCATCCTTTAGATGCTGCAATAGCCAAAATTGCTCGGACAGAAGTGTATCTGGCAACATGAGCAAATGTCTCTTCATAGTCAATACCTTCTTTCTGTGAGAAACCTCTGGCAACAAACCTTGCTTTGTGCTTTTCAATGCTACCATCTGCTGCATGTTTGATTTTGAAGAGCCATTTAGAAGATACCATAGATTTGCTTTTAGGCCTAGGCACAATATCCCAAACATCATTTTTCAGAATTGATCGATACTCTTCTGACATAGCATCTTTCCAAACTTGATGCTTGAGCACATCTCCAACACAGGAAGGTTATGCATCAATGATCGCACTCATCAAGGCAGTATAACTGGAGGTCTCTTACTTTCTCTGAAGGTCCCCTTTGGAGCAGCATAATTTTCAGCTTCTTGAAGTATCCTTTTAGCCCAAAGTGGTCTCTTCCTAGTTTCGGGATAATTTTCTTTTAAAGGTAAGCCTTGAACTTCATGCTCAGCATCTTCAGGGGTCTCCCTCTGAATCTCAGGGGTGGAATCCTCATCCAAGCTTGTAGGAGGATCTTGGTGTTCTAATTCATTAGAGCTTTTGGACCTTCTGAATGCTATGTCTTCCTCAAAGATGACATCTCTGCTTAGTTCAATTTGTCTTTGACCAGGTATGTATATTCTGTAGGCTTTAGAGGTTTCACTGTACCCAACAAATACTCCTTTCTTTCCAGAAGGTTCTAACTTTGACCTCTTTTCTTTGGGGACATGAATATAGATTGGGCACCCAAAGATCCGGAAATGACTTATGTCAGGTTTGTTGCCAGTAAAGGCTTCTTCAGGGGTTTTATTGTCAAGAAGAGAATGAGGACATCTATTTTGAATGTACATAGTTGTCCTAGATGCTTCAGCCCAAAATGAGGTTTCTATATTTTGGTCAAACAACATAGCCCTAGCAACTTCTACTATAGTCCTATTCTTTCTTTCAGCTACCCCATTTTGTTGTGGGTTATAAGGTACAGTTAAACTCCCTCTTAATCCCAACATTTATACAATAATCTTTAAACATATCAGAAGTGTATTCCCCCAATTGTCTGTTCTTAAGGTCATGATTTTCTTACCTGTCATATTTTCTGCAAGAGCTTTGAATTCCTTAAATTTAGAAAGGATTTCTTCAGACTCTTTGTACCTTAGAAAATATATCCAGGTCTTCCTAGAAGCTGAGTAGAAGACTAGCTTCTCAGAATTACTCCCTTTCTTAATTTCTGCCATTGAAGCTTGTTGTTTGATCCTGTCTAGACACTTCATTGCATAGTGCCCATATTGGTCACATCTGAAACATTGTACTTTAGAAATGTCTCTCTTCTTCTTTGAAGACCTCTTCCCATTTGAGTTGTTGTCCATCTTTCTCTTAAAGTTCTTCTTCTTTCCTTTCTTGTGGGAATTAGAGTTTAGAACTTGAATGTCTTCATTGCCATTGTTTCGTTTTATTCCTCTTGTGACAAGCCGAGATTCCTCTTGAATGCAATTGGTTTTCAATCTATCAAGCTTAGGAAATTTAGAAGGAGCACTGATTCCTTGAAAGAACGATTCCCATGAGGTAGGAAGTCCATTTAGGGCCATCATAGCAAGTTCTTTGTTGTCTACTAGATGTCCAATAGTGGATAGTTGATCCCTAAGCTCAGTGATCCTCAAGAAATAGGATCTAACTGTTTCTCCTTTATTCATCTTTATATGGTGTAGTTGATTCTTTAGGGTGAGAACCCTGCTAGTGTTGTTGATTTCATAAATGTCAGCTAGTGCTTTGAACATTTGAAAGGCCATCTCATATTTAGAAATGACTGGTACAGTGTGGTCTCTTACTGAATCCACAATTATCTTAAGGGCCTTCTCACTGTCCTTGCTCCACTGAATTTTCTCTGTATCATCAGAGGGTTCAGGAATTTCACTTTTGACATGGGAGTCAATTTTATTTTCTTTCAAAACAAGCATGATCCTGAATTTCCAAGATACAAAATTTGATGCTCCATCTAATCTATCTTCAAACCTAACTCCGGTTGCCATTAGAATTATGGGAATGTGATCTTAGCAAGAGCTTGGTGAAAGTTTATGAGATCATTACAGAATTTTAATATGATCTTCCTTAACTTCGCTCTGATACCATGTTAAGTTCTTTCAAAATTTTGTGATCAAAATAGAAGAGATGGAGATATGATCTGAAAGTTGTATTTTATCTGCTATAGCGTGTTTTAAAGATGCACCACACTTATCAATTTCGGTGTATGCATCCCCCTCAATGTAAGCATGCTATATAAGTGGATGAGGGGTTACGTAGTGAAGAGATATGTCTTCCCACTCTCTTCCCTACGTACCTCTCACCATAGTATATAAACTAGTCACCGTTTACTTACTCGATTGGAAGGAGTGCGACTTGTTTGAGAATCGCTTTACCACCCGATACCATGAATGGTGTAACCGTTGGTCAAACACGATAAGTTAACTTTGGTTTTATTTATCATTAGTTAACGTTAACATATTAGTATATGTAATCAAATTAATATATATATATATATCGGAAGCATGAAAAAGTACGACCGACGTTACAAAATTTAACAGATATAGCTCCCCATATTTGTCTTCAAATCAGTCTCTCTTCATTAGAATATATACAATCATATATAAAATTTAAGTATAAGTTATACAAGTTATATTTCATGTATATATTGGTAGGCTGTTTGAGAGTGGTTTCAGATCTCTAGGAATTATAATGCAAATTCTATGTTTGAGAAGATCTTATAAATTTTCAGACAGTCAAAGTTCAGTAATGAATAGGCTCCTATCAGCATTCTTTCACTCTCTCTATCTCACTTACTTTATCTGCCTTGAACTCTAGAACTATCTCTCTCCCTATCACTCTTCGTCTATCCCCACTCTCTATCTCTCTCTATCTCAATCTCTCCTCTCTCCCCCAAGATCTAGGCCTATTTCTCTACCTCTCCCTTTCTCACCCTCAACCCCCCACGAGGGGTGCTACCCTTAATGTCATTTTGGTGTTGCCCTCAAACCCCATCAAACTATAAGTCTAAGCAAGTAATAGGCCAATGATGAATCATGATTATAAAAATCTACATAATACATATCCCTTGTTGCAAAGTTCTGCATATTCATAGTTAAAAAAATATTTTGGCTGCTACCTTAGATACCTTCGTAGGAGGGATGTAGGCTCCTCTGATCCATAGACTTCTAATTATTGTTTTGATATTTGTTTGGAACATTTGATGTCATGGATTTCATATTCCTTGAGTTTTGTATATATTTGACAATATTTATACATCTAAGTGTGCTATTTCCTTCAACTATAATTTGCGTTTATACTTGTGATTGATGTATACTTGTGTATGTGATCAAATTAGCTTCTATTTGATGATGTTGTTGTGTCTTTAAGGTTTATTTAATAAAGGGTGCATGAAACAATTTTTAAATCCTTAAAAATCTCTAAATTTCTTGGGTTTTTCACTTGTTTAGTCTTTGTCGACTCTGCGCTGAGTTTTGTTGCTGAGTTGTAATAGGTTGTCTTATTCTGCAATCAGGATGACTATAATTTCTGATTTTGTTTGGTTGCCCCTGTAGTTAAGTTGTCCCTGGTGCGTTTTTGTTTGGAGTTTTTTTGGTTTCTTACATTACATCAACATGCTAGGATAATGCAAAATACATGACTAACATACTACTCGCATTTTCGGACCAATCTGAATTTAATAATGAGCACTCAACACTTTATTATTCGCTGATTTAATTACACTTATCATGGCAGTGTTCACGAGGTATATAGAGTTTTTTTCAGTGTATTTTGAATTTAAATACCAAACTATAAAGTTCGGGCCAAGGAACCTGGAGATATTTTCTTGGCGTTTGCTTTCAGCCGGCTCTGGTGTTGTCCAAGACTGCAACAGCAACCATCTGTAATTCCCACGTGCAGTCAAGAGCCAAAATGGCATTCAATCTCCAGCTGTCCGCAGGTCCTTTTCTCATACAACCGGTGCACTGAAAAAGAGGGACTGTGACTGTAACAGCTTACAAGGTTGGCTTTCAATGCTGGTTACCACGTGCAATCGTTGATATTCTCTATGCTGCCTACACACAGAAGCATTCCACATCGCCCAACAGCAGCAATAATATACCACATCCCAGTTAATATCTGTTACCATTGTCAGTAACTGTGCCCAGCTATAGCATTAATCACGCCCAGCACAATATAGTTACTAACGCCCAGCCAAAGTATTTGCGCCCAGCAGAATGTAGATGCCAATGCCCAGCCAAGGTAAACACGCCCAGCAGAATGTAGTTACTAATACCCAGCCAAGGTAAACACGCCCAACAGTGGTGTGATAGAATATGCCCAGTCCAATACAAAATGCACCCACAGAAGTATATTCCATGACCAGCAGATTGAAAAGATTTCGCTTTGATTTAGTTTCCAGAAACCTCACTCCGTCCTTCCCTTTGCTAAGAATGGTTCACACTTAGTACTTCAATGTTCTACGGCTGAGGAAAGATACCCAGTCCTTGCCAAAATTCATGCCATAATGCCTTAACTTTCCCTACACTGTATATGTAAAGAAAATGCAAAGTGTACCTGTCAAACTCCTGTCGTGTAACCTGCCATGTTCATATTTCCAGCCGATAAACTTCTTCAATCAATTTGGTTTTAAGAAAAACCTTCCAGGCCCGGTCTTTCACAGGTGTGGAAAGCGCTGCTAATGAAGGATGACGTCTTCAAAAGCCTGAGACAAATCTCCAGCACAATTTCCAAGAAATACCAATACCAAGATGAGTTTCCAGCATTCAATGCCTTTATTTATTACTTCATTTGGGCTCCAATTCCAATGCATCACGAATGTGGGATATTAGAAAGTTATAATAAAATAAGAATAAACCTTATGTCTCCCATTTGAGAGGGTACTTTTTAATTTTTCCTTTTAAACTATAGTCTCCGACATTAAATAAGATATTAAAGTTAAATAATTAAATTTAACTTTAGTACTTTTCATTAAATGCCCAAATAAATTAATCATGCATTAAAATTGCAATCCAGGTGAAGAATAATATGCACCAAAATATCGCCTACTAAAATTGCATCAAAATTTACCAGTCGCTGCGCCCAAACTGACTTACTATAAATAGTAAGTTCCTGGAAACCCTGTCAAATCAACTCCGATTGGCCTGAAACTGAATTTGCCCAGGCCAAAATCATCAATGATCCCTGCAAAGTCCTGGTTAGCCCTCAGGACCATGGCATAACGGGCTAACAACAACCTGCCTGCTGACTGCTAAAAAGGGGACATTACATGAGTCTTGAGTCCCAAGTCGAGTCACCCTTGCCGAGTCCGCACCAAGTCCAAGTCTTGTAACTATGTGAATAAGATTGGTATAAAAATTAAAATCATCCATAAGAATAAAAAGGACTGCCAAGAGAAAACCTAACAATGGTGAAACCTCCAAGAGTCATGTGTATACCTTCTATTGCTTTATTCCTTTATTAACTTCATCCCAGTTTCCTGCTACACTTTTGAATATGGCTTTAGAATGGCTCTACACCATAACAATCCCCCCAAATCTCCTCACAACTGTCATCTTTATGGAGTTGCATTGTAGTTTGGGAGTCTTTAGGTTCCACAAAAGTAAACAGCTATGGAGAAGACTAAGGAATGGGTCTTTGACAGTAGCCTCCGTGGTTTCTTCCTCTTGTTCGTTGAGCTTGAAGCCACCTGATGCTGGCTTGTAATAATTAGCTTGTTTTTTATTTTCACCCTAAACCTGGAGTTTCCTACCATACAAAAATTACTTGATAGTTCTTGGTGTATTGATGTTGATTCTTTCTCAAAGATTGCATCTGTAATCTGCATATAAGGACTTTTTGAATGCATCATATATGTGCAATCTAAGTCACAAGGTTCGAATTCGACGGCCATGAAATTCGTATAAAATTCAACAAGAGAAAAATTCGAAAAAAAAAAAATCGGATAAAATTCGCCATATATAATTTTGTTTATTTTTTAATTGTGTATACTTCTAATAAATTCGACTAGCTGATGAAGCAGTTGCAGAGTGCGACCCAGCAGTTGCAGAAAATACCCGCGAGTGCAACCCAGCAGTTGCAGAGAATACCAGCGAATCGCGACCCAACAGTTGCAGATACAGAGAATACCCGCGACCCAGCAGTTGCAGTCTTGCAGATACAAAGAATAGCAGCGCTTCATAGAGAAAATCTGCTGAAAATCTTTAAAAAAACCCCTAAACGCTTTTCAAAAACCTAGAAAAACTCTTTTTAAATTTTAACTCTAATTTTAAAAAATGACGTCATGGCCGTACGAATTTATGGCCGAATTTGAACGAATTTTTTATAGAAGTTTGGAATTTGATAAAAATCGAGCTTCATTCTTGAAAATCGCCGATTTCTGTGACTTAGTGTGCAATGATCCAAAATTAATGTTCTCAAAGAGCAAAACTTCATTTTTGTAGTTCGTTTTAATCCACTAATCCTATGGATGACAGATGTTGTTTGTATATTCCAATTCCAAGCCTATGCACCAATTCATGGACAACCAAATTGCTTTATAAATCAGAATCAAAATGTGCACTTACCTTACTGTTGTTCACATGGATCTTGATGTAGAAGAGCTTCCTACTATACTTCAACCTTTGTTGCTTCATTTGCTTGCTTTCCTCTTTATTCTTTAACAGTGAGCAAACTACTTTGTCATCCGCATCAGAAGTGTTCAAATTCTTTGATTTGAATTCCTTTCCCTTATCTTGCTAATCATTTGGCTGCAGTTTGTGATTTCACTTCTAGAATTTCTCGTCTGATTGATCTTCTACATCACAATGCCTACACAGCTACTTTTGTATAAAATGTAATGTAATTCTTATTTCCCCTTGATCTTCTTTTGGATGATGCTACTTTCCTTTAAGATTTAATTTTTTATTAGAGTTTCATGTATACTCGTTTTGGTCATTTATGGACATCAATATAGTTCCATCTTTCTTTCTTTGAGGCTATTTGCTTCAAATTTCTCTAAAGTGTTTTGCCTCTTTGGCACTCCTTAACATCTAACCTGATGTACACAGCTCTGTTTTATCAACAATTCATTGGAAGCCATATAGTGCCCTATGGATTGAGATAATTGCTCAATGAGTGCAATGCTCACTATCAGAGGTCTCTACTCAGCTCTTTCCTAATCTCTATGAAAGGATTTACACTCTTTATTAGGGAAATGGAACAGGACCACACTCGTAACAGTCTCCCTAAACATCCTGTCTGCAATCATAGTTATGTAGTAATATGGTGTTTTTTGCAGCTTTCCATATTGCAAATGCTGTCAGTTCATTATCAGTTTGTCAGAAAATTTGACCTGATCCATTATAGATCAAAAGAGACAAAATGTCCAAGGCTTCAGGTTCAAGCATAGCAAGCATTATACAATACACGATTCATGATTGTATAACAGGGAAAAAAGCAGTAGGCATTGCAATTTAAATAGATCATATTGATATAATCCATTTGATGAATGATCTATGATAATAGCGAATTCATCATTCAGAGCTCATTTGCACAGAATCCTTCACAGCACATGTTAACATTGTCTTTTAACTATAAAAGAGTCTAAAATTACTTTCCTAATATACCATCATACCCCTAGAAATATGCGATAATAATATACGCCGTGTTTACGTAATTAATGTAGGTAGTACAAGAAATTTGTTATTCAATATCTTTACCTGATGGTTGCAGATTATGCTTCCAGAAGCTGTTGCTATTGTTATGGCACCTACAGACACAACACGGTATGCTTTTAATCCTTTGGTTATGCTCATTTAATTATTTTATTGTGTAATTTTTTGTTCCAATTGTTGATCAGTTTTGCTGTGGCATTGCAGAAAATATGGCATTTTCCGCTTATCAGATCCTGGGGGTGTTAATGTCATAAAACAATGCCAGCAGCGTGGTTTTCATCCTCATGAAGAACCTCCAGATGGCAGCCCAATTTATGAGCATTGTTCTCATGTTCTTATTGATCCGTCATTGAAATTTGATGTAATTGACCTTCGTTAATATAAGTTATGCCAATACCTATAAAGAAGAGCTGTTACAGTAAATTTTCCCATCTGTCATATGGCAATGTCATAATCTGCAGAACACCAAATTTGTACAGGTCAAGCTGTAATTTTTGAAACACCAATAGAAACTGTGGGGCAAGTACTAGTTATTGATTAGGAGAGTGATTACGTGTATGTATTTTGCACTGCCATTGTTCTAAGATGAGCCATAACACCTCCTGTATGTTGGTTTTTATGTATTTGATTATTTCTCCTCGTGCAGGATTTTCCTCAATTGAGCCTTCAGATACTTTTTCCTCGATGGAGATCATTGGTCTATTTCTTTTGGTTATCTTGTGGTTTCATCAGTAATAGTTGATGTTTTATTTCACCTCTATGATAGTGGGGTACTGAATATGCAGTTTTATATATTCATTCATCTGTTCTATCAATATTTGTGTGACCAATAATTAGTGGTAAAAGTGCTTGATTGCATTTACTGAACAAAGATGATGTATGACAGAATAGACTAATTTCATGTCTACTACCTTCATATGCAGATCTGCTGATGTCCACAGATACTCCGGTAATATAAATGACATGTATTTTTAATAGGAAAAGAGAACTGTTTGTCTGCCAGTCAGAAAGTCTTTAGGATGGTTATAATAAATCGCGAGACTGATGGGTTATGGTTCTAACCTAAGTCACAGAAATCGGCGGTTTTCAAGAAGGAAGCTCGATTTTTATCGAATTCCAAACTTTTATAAAAAATTCGTTCAAATTCAGCCATAAATTTGTATGGCCATGACGTCATTTTTTAAAATTAGAGTAAAAATTTAAAAAGAGTTTTTGTAGGTTTTTGAAAAGCGTTTAGGGGGTTTTTTTAATATTTTCGGCAGATTTTCTCTATGAAGCGCTGCTATTCTTTGTATCTGCTAGACTGCAACTGCTGGGTTGCAGGTATTCTCTGTATCTGCAACTGTTGGGTCGCGATTCGCGGGTATTCTCTGCAACTGCTGGGTCGCACTCGCAGGTATTTTCTGCAACTGCTGGGTTGCACTCTGCAACTGCTTCATCAGCTAGTCAAATTTATTAGAAGTATACACATTTAAAAAATAAACAAAATTATATAAGGCGAATTTTATCCGATTTTTTTTTCGAATTTTTCTTTTGTCGAATTTTATCCGAATTTCATGACTGTCGAATTCGAATTCGAATTCGAACCTTGTGACTTACGTTCTAACCACCTTATGTATTAAGTAAAATTCTGCGGTTTATGCTAGTTTATACTAAATCAGGAGACCTGTGGTGTTTTTCATAGAAAACCCATGTTATCAGCATGGGTTGGTGGAGATGATAGGAATTGAGCAGCAACAGGGACTTTTGCATCATATAACTGATTCTCTAGATCAACCATAGTTTAAATTTGAAATTCAGTTGAATCAAGGGATCGAATCCCATCACATGGCAGAAGTGGATTTGTGTAGTATTTTAGATGACAGAAATGAAGTGTTGTAAATATTAATGACCATCATATGATGACTCCTTTTTGAGTCAATAGCATTTTTGCATGCCAAATTTTTAACAAAGGCATTCAAGTATTCTACTTAAATGTTTTGATTGATAAACATGGGAAGAGCCCAGACCCATAACATGTCAAGCCATCAAGGCAAAAAGAGCGAAATTCATGAGAGGTGAGATTGAGAAAAAGAAGAGAAAAGGAGCTTTTGACCGGAGCTGGGAACCGGTGGGAGACAAGGGTCCCGATCCTATACAACAAAATTTTCTTTCGCCACCTCCGAAAGTGGAAGGGGAGGAGGACGATCTTTCTTCTTTCTACGAACTACCATCCAAGCAATGCTATCATCCATCACCCCGTTAAAGGGGAAACAAGAGGTGATCCCCCAATTGGAGGATCAAGAACCACCAAAGGAGGGGCTATAGGGTTTTGAGGCATATCCTTGACCACCAGAGAAGACAGTAGCTTTGAGGGAGCAACTTGCACGACCAAAGCCAAGCTAGGAACATAAGGAATTGCAGAAGGAATATCAAGGCATGATGGGGTCACACCTAGATCATAATGATCAATAGAATCTTAGTTAGAGTCCATCTCAGAGGGAACCTCAATGGTTAAGTGATCTTCCTTAGCATCCTTCCACCAAGTAGCAGCACCTTGCTCACGCGACAAAGAGAAATCCAAAGCCAGATGATCGGTAGCAAAGCAACGACAACAATGAAAGGGAAGGCCCTCATAATCTAGTGGTTGTGTCCAAGGCTTGTCCCTAACCATCAAAACCACATCCCCATGAAGAGGTTTGGAGATGTCAATGTCAACAATAATGTGAGAAAAGGTGGAGTGAGCCATGCGGGAAGTTGAATCAACCTTCAAAAAATGATTGAGTTGCCAATGGCCTTGTAACAAGTTTCTTCCCAGAACTAAAGGGAAAGATTAGGTAGTCTGACCCAAACTGGACACACAAAGAGTGTTCCAGTGAGAGGATTGAAAGAGGGAGTTCAAGGTTCGATGGAAAGAGAATGCTCTCTCTCCCCAGGGCTAAGGTTGCACGAGAACTATATTTTGGTCATCAGATGAAGCAAAATTAGCTATTTTTTTTTTTCAAGGAAAGAGTTTGATCTTACTAGACACCAAAGATTTCCAAGAGGTATGGACCCAGTTGTGAAGGTCAGGAAGAGTAGGCAAACCACGACTCTGGTAGAAATCCTCATTATCTACCACGTCCTTGCCACAAACAATGACTAGAGAGGATTTGGCACAAGAAAGAGGCTGAAACACACGTTGGGGGCGAGTAGATCCATATCTAGTAGCCCGTTTTTTGCGCGTATCCATTGAAGGATTTTGAAATGAGGGGGGAAAGTCTTCTTAATATACAAATTGATAGATCTCGTATCAGTAGATACCAGAAAAAGTTTTGACATAACATTTGTCTGGGGGGAAAGACCATATAGCCAGTATATTTCCACCAACACGAAATGTTACTTATGGAACCATACCGATATTCTTTGGCAGTTCGCAAACACTCCATATCATTCTTTATCTATTAGAAAACACGGGTATAATATCTTAAAAGAATACAATGAAGTAGATGACTATTGTTTTTTACACCTTTTTTCACATATGCGCCCGAAATATTATCATCTCCTCTATGTACCAAAGAGTCCAGAATTGAACTTCAATTTTCATTTATTTGCCACTCAAATTGAAGCGACTCTTCGGGTCAAGAGTTAAATAAGAAAACAATAAATAGAAAATGAGTCCGGATCCAAGCAATTTTCAAGGATTGATCCTTCCTTTTTTTACTCTACTTCTCAGTCGGAACAAAGCATAATTGCGGGCCTTAGTAGATTATTTCAAAAGAGGACTTGGGCTAAGTTCCACAGCATCCACATTTTTCCCTGACTCACAGCCGACAATATCCACAGGCATAGGGTTAGAAACGGGAGCCTTCACGGCAGGAAGGGTCGCTACCACACCAGACACAGCAAAGCCATGCACATCCGTAGAGTGAGCCTCATAATGAAGAACCGCAAGAGGGTCCGACACATAATGAAGGGCTGCAAGAGGGTCAGCTGCAGATTGAAGGGCCACAACAGAATGAAGGGCTGCTCCAGGCAGAGCTGCAAAGGGCACAGAATCCCTAGAGATAGACTTGGATACCATCAGCAGCAAAAGCGGCGTTAGCAGCTGCAGAGGTGGGAGTGACTGCGTTTGAAATCATGTTTTTTACAATGAATTCTACTTAAATGTTTATTTGATATTAGTTTTTTAATTATTTCATCACCAAAAATGAAAGCTAATGTGTAGAAGTTTTTAAAGGATGATGTAGCTACCGAGAAGGATTATTATGATGTATTATTGACATTTGAAACTACTGAAATATGATGGAATACTTAAAAAAAGAAATTTGATGTCCTACTTAGAAGGACAAAATTCTGATTTAAAGGACCTGTTCATGGATCATGTTATTGGATTCCAAATTGCAGTTTGGTGCAGCAGTACATAACTGGCAAACAGTTACATGTGCGAGATAATGACTTTTCCATACTGATATAATGATCCAATAGACAAGTCGAAAAGAAGTAACCAACAAAAATCCTTTTTAGAAAATTTGATGATGCTATACACAAAGTGATTACGAGCTTTTGATTGCTTAAGGTGGACTTTGCGTCTACTTCATGTCCAGTCTGATAACAAAAACATGAAATAGATACACCATTTATCGGTAAATATCAGCTCTCATTCTTATCAATATAAACAAATGGCATGTGATTATTAGATCTAATAATACAATTGAATATGAAAATAATATGGTCAATCCACACAATATCATTTACCATGTGAATGGCAGTGGTGGATGGCTTTATATAACATAATTTTATAATGGCGAATTTATATAACATAATTTTTTAATTGTGAACTATAAAGTAGAATGTAGGGAGATTGGATGAACTCTGAATTTCCAACTATAAACTCTAAAACCAATTCTATCCAAGTACTTTATTATGGGGGCAACTGTTCCACATTTTAAGGGGAGGCATCCTTCTTGATCTCTAAATCTCTTTTTGTAAAATTATTTGAACTTAAAAAAAAACCCACCTTTATTGCCAATAAAAAATGGAGGACCACTTAATAAATTATGAGAGATTTTAAAAGTAAATAACATAATGTTTTATAAATTGTGTGTACAAATTTTACCAAATTCAAGCTTTTGAAAAGACACATCCACATGACCACTTTAATGAAATTTAAAATATTATAAATAAATGTACATCTCTTCTACTTGGGCCTTGAAGTGCACACTTATCCATTGTTTGTCTCACTCCCACTTGACATATTATATTTAATCAAAATTATTACACAAGCATTTATTGGTATATTGATATTTTTTCAGCCATTTTAAAAAATATATAGAATTACCCTTTTTTTTAGTTTTAAAATTTACACTTGGTACTTTATATATATATATATATATATAAAATTTGTGCAATTGTATTTATATATAGTCATATATACTTATATATAACTGTGTGTATATGTGTATATATAAGATACATATTAAAAATTGTGTTTATAGTTAACAAATTTATACGATATATTATTAGTTTTTATATATTAAAAAAAACTTAGATTTAATTCATTTTTTTTGTTAGATCTATTGTAGGAGGTTATTTTTATGTAGGAAATTGTGTGGAGGATAAAAAATAGAAAATCAATTAATAGCTATTGGAGAGTAATGACATAGGGGTGTCGCAATAGGAGAAGAGGATAGGGAGAGAAACAACAAAATTATGAACTTACATAAAAGTTTACGAAATGGTAGTCAACGAGATAAGGCATAGACATTGGTGCCTTCTAAGAAGATGGGGGTGTTAAAGGGGTACTTTCACCACACCAATACCATGGAATAACATCCCTCTCCTATTTTCTAATAATGTTTGTAGGTTGGCTAAAAAATGAGTGCAGAGACATGCGATCTCATGGAATAGTAGGAGGGGAGGATATGCATGAAAGAGATAAGCCAAGGTCCACAATTGTTACCAGCATTCTTTGTACCTTCATTGAATGAATCTTTTGAACAAGTTATGGACACCTATCAACACTACTTAAGAAGAGAGGAATTTTATCATTAAAAAAGAAGGGAGGTAGTTCCTTCGATGAGGAAGATTGCGACACTAGTAAATAGGGATATTAGTGGGTGAATCAAGAATTTAGAAGAAAAAAAGATAGAAGAAATTTGGTAGAAAAATAAGGGCAACAACATCAAAATTACAAATGACAATTGAGCATGAACAACCTAGTAGGACTCCCAAAAGTTTTTTGAAATGTCTCTCGCTCCGTTGTCTCCCGCTCTGCCTGCAGCAACGACTAACTCTACTCGGTCCGTGGCTGCTCCGCTGTCTGTGGCCGTTGCTCTATTTCTCGCTGTAGTGGCCTCTACAACGGTCTCTACTACTGACATCACAACCCCTGGTTTTATGGGGATACGAGGATTTTGGGCCTCTGTCTTTGGGTGCTTGTGATGGTACCCTACCTCTGTTTGTGGGTGTTAGTGTTGTGGTTGCTCCGTCCGGTGTTGCTGTCGTTACCTCTGCTGATGATGGTGGTCTCGTTTGGAATTTTGCAGGTGTTAAGGTTCCTTCTTTTTTGCTGGTAGGTGAAGCTTTGCTCATGTAAATAGATCTTCTACTCATCCTCCTAAGGGGAACTGTCCTCTTCCTTGTGCCAAGACTTCCCGTGTGGTGGTTTGTGGTTAGGATGTGGTGGAAAATGTTGGTTTTTACCAATGTTGTGTGCTGGTGTGCAGATTTGTTGCGGTTTGGCCTTCTCTCCTTAACCTCAATCATTTGGTGAGTGATTCCTGGAAGCCCTTGGTTGCTAGTAGCATTGATCTTTACCCTTTTGCTATAGGCTTTTTTATTGTTGCCTTTGCTTCTTCTCATGATTGTGACTTGGTGTTGTGCAAGTTGTAGGCTTGGGGAGTTAACTCTCTCTCTCAAAACCTAGATAGCTTCTTTTAACCCTCTTATTGAACCACTCAATGTGCATCCAGTATGGGTTCGCCTTCCTAATCTTCCCCTCCATTTCTGGGAGCATTCTTGTTATGAGGTCGTTGGTAACTCTATTGGTCATTTCTTGAAGGTTGATGATTCCACGGCTACCATGGGTCATCTACCTTTGCCCGTATTTTAATCGACATTGATATCTCTATGCCCCTCCTTGGGGATGTGGTTCTAATGGTTGGGGATAGGCCATGGACTCAATCATTGGATTATGAGGGCCTCCCCTTTCAGTGTCAGAGGTGCTTCTTAATGGGTCACTTAGCTTCAGATTGTTCTCATTCATGCCATAGAGGTACTGCTACTAGGTGGAAAAATGCTATTGTTGATCACTTGATTGTCAAGGCTTCTGATTCTGATGACTCCTCACAGAAGGATGATGACTCCTCCTAGGATGAGGTTGTGCCTTGTCTTGTTGTTGAGGCCCTTGCTAGCCCTCTCATTGCTATTGATGTGGCCTCCTCTGGCCCCAAGGCTCCCTCACTTGTTTCTCTTGTTTTGCAGTAGTGGTTTGCTTCTAGTGAATCTACTCCTATTGCGGTTTTGCAACAATAGTCTTACTCTTGTTGTGAACATAAACTTTGCGGGGATTTCTTGGCTTGATCCTTATCATGATGTTCCTAATAATAGCATTGTTTCAATTGTTGTTTGTCAAAGGCAAAAGGGTAAGCCCCCGCCCCCCCACCACCCCCCAAACTCCTCCTTGTCAAGTTTTGGGTGTCTCTTCCCACTCGAGTCGA
This sequence comes from Cryptomeria japonica, assembly GCF_030272615.1. Lineage (NCBI taxonomy): Eukaryota > Viridiplantae > Streptophyta > Pinopsida > Cupressales > Cupressaceae > Cryptomeria > Cryptomeria japonica. Next base: position 151,308,793 of record NC_081406.1, on the reverse strand, counting down.
GGTTTTGGTCTATTGATGGTTTGGCAAGCTTTTAACAACAATATTTTGACTTGTTGTTAAAGGACTGTTAAACCTAGGTTTCTTAAGGGTCAACACCCTTGTTTTGCCACCTTTCTTTTTTGTTGCCTATGAGTTGTTTGTATAAAGGGCTAGCACCCTTATTTTCTGCTTATTTTAATAACAAGCAACCTAGTAGGAGGGTCAATGGTTGTGTGTATAACATTGTAATACATCTTTGAACAAGCATTGAGAGTTTTGGACATAAAGCAACTGTTAACAATATTACACCTAGAAGTATAAGTAATACATTGCACTTGGTTGCTCAATAAGGTTTCTCAATAATTATGGAGAATCTACTACAACCAAAGAAGTTGGTTTGGAAGTATGCAACAAGCATAATGGAACAATTGTGTTCAAGCATTCTTGGTGAGTTAGCCATAGTGGAGCAACTACTAAAGACATATCCATCAAGTCTACACCAAGGGACAATGGATATTGAAACTTGTTTAAATATTACAATACACAAAGTAGATTCAAATATGTTGAATCATATACTATATTTGTTTTTTATTAAAATAAGCAACAAAACAAGGGTGTTGACCCTATACAAACTCAAGCCAAACATGCCACTAACAACAGATCACGAGATCACTATTAGCAAAACAAAGGGCAAAACAAACCTTCAACAACACACTTGCAATATAGCTAGGAACACAACAAAAGAGTGGAAGAAATTTCACCCACAACTTGGGGAAGAGTTTTTTTGGGGGAGGAAGATTTACCTTTTCACCTACAACAAACAACAATTTAGGCCATACTATTGTCAGGAACATCATTAAAAGAGGGATCAAGAGGGAAAATCCCCTTAGAGGGTCTATCAACACCTGGACCAAATTGTTGACCAACCATCAAAGGTTGCAGCAGAACAGGTGAAACAAGAGTAAAATCCACAAGGGCAAAGGAGGTCACACCAATAACAACATGACTAGATCCACGGGTACTGAGGAGGCCATGACAACATTAAGAGGCACCATGTCATTCGGGGAGGAGTCATCTCATCAACACGAGAAGAGTCATCAGAATCACAAGCATTGATAGTCAAATGATCACCATAAGCATCCTTCCACCAGGTAATGACACCTTTACAACGTGAGAAGAACAATTCGTAGCTTAGTGACCAATTGAGAAGCATCTATGACAATAAAAGGGGAGGCAGTCATAATCCAATGATTTGAGTCCATGGCCTATCGCAACCATAAGAACCGCATCCCCAAGGAGAGGCATAGAGATGTCAATGTTGAGTAAAATGTGAGCAAAAGTAGAATGACCCATGAAGGAAGTGGTATCATCAACCTTCAAGAAGCGGCCAATAGAGTTGCCAATGACCTCATAACAAGAATTCTCCCAAAATTGAAGGGGAAGAATGTTAAGAAAAACGCCTATCAGATGCACATTGAGTGGTTTAGTATGAGGGTTAAAAGAAGTTGTCCATGGTTTGACCAAGAGAGAGTTAACGCCTCAATCCCACAACTTGCTCAACACCAAGTCATGATCATCGAAAGATGCAAAGGAAGCAATAAAAAACCCTTAGCACAAGGAAAAATCTCGGTGGTACCAACAACCAATGACTTCCAAAACTCAATCACCCAATGATGTAGATTCAGGAGGGAAGGATAGAGCCCAACAAATCTACACACCAACCCACAACGTTGGTAGAAAGCAACATTTTCTACCACATCTTGCCCACAAATCACAACATGGAGGCTCTTGGCACAAGGAAGAAGATGGAATTTTCCCTTGGGATGATGAGGGACAACAGATCTAGCAACATGAGAAAAGCTTCGCCCACAAGCAATAGAAAAAGATCTGGGAAGAGAGATCCCAACACCCCTAAAACCCACAATAGGAGGGATACCAATAGTCTCAGCACCCACCACAAAAGCCGCCACTTAAATAGAAGAGAGAAGTAGTTCGGAAGCACCACTATCCACCACCAAATTTGCAGAGAAGCCATAGGTGAAGAGGCAAACCCCAAGGCACCACAAAAGGGCACAAAAAACCCACTGCTAGGAAGCAAAGACCCTCACCGAGAGCCCACAAATATCTAAGGAAGCAACAAATGTAGGGGCACAGACATGAGTTGTAGCAACAGTTGTAGCCGAAGCGGTGAGAGACATTGTAGCCAAAGTGGGGGACCTTGGGGGAATCATTTCAAAAATTACTATATTTGTTAAATAAAAAATAATTATTCCAATAAAAGTACAAAGACGATGATATAGCCTTGCATATAATTGTTGGGAGAAACTAAGCCCCAACTTTACTAGTCTTATTGACAACCAAGAAATACCATTTTGTATGGTAATGAAATCAAGACATCTTGAAGTGATAAAAAGAGCTAATAATGTAGAAGCTTGAGGTTGTTGAAATACCAGCAAGGCGAGGGATGAAGTCACTACACTTAGCTTTTAGGTAAGTACATAATGTTCAGTGTTGAAGATAATTCATTAGCCATTGTCGGATGTTAGAAATTGAATTTTAATTCTTCAAAAGTTAAAATGGATTAAATGTTGAGCCTATAAATATATATATATATATATATATATATATATATATATATAAAATTAATTTAGCAATCTTAGCATCTCTTTAGTGTGTAATATTGACGTATCTTTTATTGATATGAATTAAATTTTGGTATCAAATCATAAGTAAGAAAATCGATATGTTGGGTAATTGTGCTATTGCGATGGTTCAATGTGAACTTGTGTGCAAATTTCATGTTACAATTTGATTCTGATGACTCCTCACAAAAATCTTAGGAATCATGGGTGATTGTTTAAATATGGATTCTCCACACCTAAAAGAATTATCTCCTTAAAATATTAGATCATGACTTTTTTTGGGTTAATGGACTTCTCTAAACAATGGTGGTACATGTTTATTTTGTTATGACTTTTTTTGGGTTAATGGACTTTTGTAAACAATGGTGGTACATATTTATTCTATTATGATTTGTGAATGCATAATATTATAGTGCATAGTTTAGAATTTATCTTTATAAGGGATGATAGAATGTTATACCACTATGCACTAATACTAAAAGGTAATACTTGAGATTATTATTATTATTATTATTATTATTATGCCTAAGTAATGGTAGATATAAAGAAAGTTGATGGATTTATTTATGTTTGTTATATTTATGTAAATGACACCATTCATTGATCTAATTTGTCGGTCCTAGGCATGAGATGGCATCATTGTAGAATCTCTAAATACATCTGATAAGAATGTGTGTGTGCGCACACATACACACACACTTCTTAGAATGTTATGTTCTTTTAACATTGTATTAGCATCATCTTGTTCAATATTTATTCAATACAAGCTTTGGCTTATGGTTACTTAACAATGTCTAGGTGATATTAACTTCATTATTAGAACTAAAACTGCATTGCATTTATATTTTAATATTGCAAGTTGACACTTTTAGGTCACATGCTTTGAAACTGTGGGTATAGGATTCATACAACTACATGATATCTTTAAACCTCTTAAATATAAGAACCCCAAAATGGGAACTATTGGGAAAATTACATGTGACTTCGATCTTGTTTGGACATAGGTGTGTAGTGATTCCTTAAGCAAAGGATTCCTTTGTGACTTCAAGTCCATAGGGGAGGGTTTATGGGACAACTCCAAGGTTTGGGGTTGTTCCTAAACTTGTTTGACCTTCCTTCTTTGGTATACTTTAGTTTGATTTTTAAATTTACATTGGATGGTTATGAATGAGTTAATCAAACTTGATGACTTATATATAATAAATGATATAAAATTAAACTAACAAAAGCTAATGATGTGAACAATGGGTATTCTTATTTGCTAGGGAGGGTGTTGCTTTTAATATACACCTAGATTTGTGTTGAACTTAAGATTGGGTTTCTAAGGGTAGCCTTTGCCAAGTATGAGGGTAACTATTACTAATATGGTATGGTATTTTATTTAATATTATATCTGTGGATTTAATCTTATTTATTAAATAATGTATTTCTAAATAATAATTAAATGAGATAAATATACTTTGGTTCCTTGTGAGTTTACATGGTGTTGGTGTAAATAAATATTCATCATGGATATTATTACACCTTACTTAAGTTTACTTAGGAAATGCATTTCATAGTAGTTTGGGTATGAGACACTTGGGTATTTGTGCCACATTGGGATAGTGTGTGTAGGAGAATTTCCACCTTTTGTGGACTTATCTTGTTGTTACATTCCACATTCAGTGAGTGATCCACCTCATGTGGACTATTATATTGTTTCTCCTACCTACCCACACCTATTTCCTACCTACCCTTGTTTCTTATTGAGCCACATGTCATGTTTGTGTGCTCACATATCCATATAGCCTTGCGTATATAAGCAGGCTCATATTCACTGTATGTAACGATTGATGATCCAGTTGATCAGTATTTTCATCTTGATAGAATACCGTTTATTCCCATCAATATTTTCTCTCTCTATTGTATTTTTCATTGAGCCCTTGATCTTGGCAAAATCTCACACATGGGTTTATGTATGTGTTTAGATAAAGATCATCTTATAGAGATTCAACATGTTACTTATGTTTGGTAAATTGACTCCAAACCTATAAGATAATTGAACAATTTACTAAATCCCTTTCAAGTAATGCAACTCAATTAATTAGCCATGCATAAATCCTTCCAATTTGTTAGATTTATGTCTTGATACTTTCTTGTGTTGTAATGCTTTCAAATATCATTAGAGAAAAAGGAAGAAAATAATTTAGAAATAAAAATAAAAATGTTGTAATGCTAAATTGAGAGTGGAACATGAGCTGACTTCTTGGCATCACAAGTAAGGCTAAGTGAGAGAATCTATGAGGATATATGTAGATGATATTTGTTCTCTTAATCTAGCTTGTCACACTCATCTTGAGGTAATCACCAAAATTATAAAATCTATGACCTACTTATTGATAAGCTTATCGTTGCTCTAGCTTGACAAGAGTTAGGGAGTGTACTTTAACAAAATAAGTATTCAATTGTATTATAGGGGTAGTTGACTTTCACCAATGACATGCAAGCGATGGATGCCATTTCTACCTATGAGGGACCTTATATAGCATTCATCATGTAGAATTCTATGTCAACTTTCTCCTTTATATGTGGAGGCACACATGTGTCTTACCTTGCAAGGATTTCAAAACACTATAGCATCTATTTTATCTTTAGTGGGGAGTTTTTTTCTTTCAAGTTTTCTCTTCTTCTAAGGTGAAACACATTATACCTAGCTACCTAATTAGGCCTAGTTGTCAAGACTCATCTTTAAGGCTTTGCCTCATTCAATTTTCTCTATAAATAACACTTTATTTTTACTAGGTTAGAATTATGCTAGTTCATAAGGCTAAAATAATTATCATTTATATTGTTGAATTTATTATATAAATAATTAGTTTTTAATAAATATTAGAATAAATAGTAAATAAATTAACATGTAATTGTTTCTGATTAAAAAACAACATTGACTAGGGCGCTAACCCTTTAATATAGTCAAAGACTATTAACAACAACAAAAAACATACAAACCATCAACAACCCAGACCCAACTCAAGGAGGGATAGGGACACCCGAGCCTTGACAAGTAGGGGTTTGGGGGTTGAGGAAAACTTCCTCTTCTGCCTGCGACAAACAATAGTCCAGGCGATACAGTTATTGGGACCGTCAAGAGAGTGATCAGGCAATAAGGTCCCTGCTTGGGCACCATCAATATATTCATGAGAGTGTAGTTGCAAGGCAGTAGTTGGCTGTTGCAGAACAATAGGGGGCTATTGCAGTACAACAAGAGATTGCTATAGAGGAGTGGCTTTTGGAGTAGAAGCAGTTGGTGTAGAGAGGAGCTACAAGTTGGAGGTGATGGGAGTTGAATCCAAAACAAGAGCCACAGAAGTTGAATCCTCACTGACAACAACAACATCCTCCTCCTCAGAGGAGTCAACTGAAACAAATTTAGAAGCATTGATTGTCAAGTGATCTTTAGTAGCGTCCTTCCACCAAGTAGCAACACCTCTACAGTGAGAGAGAGAAGAGTTTGAAGCTAAGTGACCCGTTAAAAAACACCTTCGGTTGCGAAAGGGGAGGCCCTCATAATCCAATGGTTGAGTCCATGGCCTATCCTCTACCATAAGAACCACATCCCTGGGGAGGGGTAGAGATGTGTCAACATCAATTAATAGGTGAAAAAAGGTAGAATGGCCCATGGAATATGTGACATCATCAACTTTGAAGAAGTTGCCAAAGGAGTTATCGATGGCCTCGAAACAAGAAGGCTCCTAGAAATGGAGGTGAAGATTGGGGAGGCAAACTCAAATCAGTAAGGGGGTTGAAGGAAGTTATCTAGGTATTAATATAGAGAGAGTGATCCCCCCAAACCCACAACTTCCCCAAAACCAAATCACAATCATAAGTATAGGTAAAGGAAGCAATAAAAAAGCCTTTAGCACAAAGAAAAATCTCATTGCCATGAGAAACTAAAGGCATCCAAGAATCACTCACCCAACGATGAAGGTCCAGAAGAGAAGGCCAAAACCCAGCAAATTTGCTGACCAAAGTGTTGTGTTGATAGAAATCAACATTTTCCACAACCTCCTGGACATGGACCACAACAGGGGAGGTCTTGGCACAAGGAAGACGACGAATATCCTTGTGAGTAATAATAGAAGATCTGGCCATGTGAGCAAAGCTTTGCCCAATAGCAAAGGAGGGAAGTTTGTGAGGAACAACCACACCTTGATAGTGGAAAGACCCTCCAAACCAACATTCACGACAACAGAAGAAGAGCCAACACCAATGCCCAAAGAAATCGACCTAGAACCCAAACCCTCAGCAAACGCAGGTTGAATAAAGGGCCTGGCGGAAGCCCCAGCAGGAACGACCCCAAGAGGAGCAGAATCCCCACCAATTGTGCCATCAGTGACGCCTGTAGCACCAACCACAACAGGGGGTAGCGGGGGGGGGCATCCACCACGATGAGGAGTAGTTTGAAGCCCGAATGGGAGATTAGTTCAAAACGCGAGCGAGAGAGTCGTTGTGAGCCATTCGATCCATTTTTAACATGTAATTGTTAATTTATAATAAATGTAGATTAGTTTTTAATTAGTAAATTAATAAATAATAAATCAAAATTTATTTCTTTAAAAAGTTAATATTAGTTTGAATTGAATTTAAAATTTCACAAGTAGTCAATGTTAAAAAGCATTTGCATCTTTCTATGTAATCATTCAATGAACATTTATATATTTATTATTCTTTATGATGTATGGGTAAAAGAAGAGGCATTGATATACCAATCGTAGCTATGAACAAAGGCATGCATAATTGAAAAGAGATATTGTTATCAACTGAAGGTTTATTTACCTGAACAAAGTCACATACATTTTGAGAAAATATGGAGGCTAGGTGATATGATTTATGCTTATTTGTTTTTAGCCGTTGTTTCAAATGAATATATAAAATTTTGTCTGGTTTATGAGCATAGGAAGGGTTGCTTAAATGTTACAAATTCATATTAACAAAGCATCTTGTATTGTTAAGAGTCCAAACTGAAATCTAAAAGTTCTCAACATGGGGACAAATGATTTTTTGTGAAGCATCCAACCTAGATTGAGACAAAGGTCCATATGTATAAGTGGTGATTTGTTGAATCTTTGAAAGCTGTAGGGATAATGCTCCAGCCATAGTATAGAGATTACTTCTTTATTGTTTCCTTTATCCACTAATAACTTACAAGAAGAGTCATTAAATCTAGAAGGGCATTTAAGAAGTATATGTTTTGAGAAAAGTGGTTACTTGTTATTTTGTTTTAGACCCGACAAAGGACACATAAACTTGATGGTGTTGGAAATAAGCCACCCAGACCGATGATGGACTGGTCCAAGAGGGGCCAATAGATTAGTGGTAGAGCACTCCAACAGTGTATGGAAGGTCCTAGGTTCGAGTCCTAGCTGGTCCATGTCTCAACATGGTATCAAAGCCAGGTCCAAGCTAGGAGCCCCAAGCACACCAGAGGTGTGGCTTAAGGGGGGGTGTTGGAAATAAGCCACACCCGGACTGACAATGGATTGATCCAAGAGGGGCCAGTAGCTCAGTGGTAGAGCATTCCAACAACGTATGGAAGGTCTTAGGTTCGAGTCCTAGTTGGTCTGTGTCTCAACAAAACCTAGTAGAAGAAGGCATTCCATATTCAAAGGCATAAATAATACATTTGTTGGGTGTGGAAGCACTATTTAGAAGATGGTATTTTAAGTTTTTTTGATAGTCTTAATATAGTGGCTCTTGAATTCTAAGTTTTTAAAGATGAAATTCAATTTTTTTCTAAATCTATAGATTTCGTTGAAATTTTGGTGTTCAAACATTTTGGAGATGTAAGGATAAAAAATTATTGTAAAAGAGTGTATTGTCAGTTGAATTCGACATTCAATTTCTTTCTTTTAAACATGGATACATATAGGGTTTATACTATTGTCATATATGTTACATTTGAAAGGGCCTTCACAAGTTTGAATGTTATATCTAGCAGTTAAAGAGTAAAAATGTCACACTAAAGGTTGGAGGCATTGAAGGATGGAGGACTTTTATCATCTTGAGCTAATGTTTCGTTTAGAGATGATATATTGCACATGAGAAACAATAATTTATATTTGTATTCCTTCATGGAACAAGGGGGGTGTAGGCTTTTCTTGTGTGCAATTAATGTATCTATAGTGGTTGAGGTTCTTTTGTACAACAAAAGAGAAAATGTTTCCACAACACTAGAGGACTCAGAGATGTGAACTCTCAAAAGAGAGTTGATCTATCATGTGCAACACTAGAGGAGGGATTTTGACACACTCAAAGATGTGGATTTTCGAGGAAAGGCATTCTCTCATTGTGCAAGGAGAATACAAACAATTTATGTTCTCTCATGTTGTACAAAATGTTTTGCACATTTTACAGTCAAGAGATCCATTGATGGAGTTAGACTAGGGTTTCTTGGACAAGCAAAGAGAATTGGTGGCATTTCATCAAAGCCTCCAGAAGGGTTGAGATTAACTTCATATTGATGTAATAAATTGGGAAATGATGAATTTATTATATCAATGGTTAGTTCTAGTATGGATTAGAATAAATAATTAAAAAAATAACATGTAATTATTAATTTATAATAAATTTAGGTTAGTTTTTATTTAGTAAATTGATAAATAAATTCAGGTTAGTTTTTATATAGTAAATTGATAAATAAGAAGTTGGGAGTTATTCCCATAGGTCGTTTGGAGTAGTTTAAATTAGATTAGAGTTTCATGGGAATTCAATTCTATATAAGTATTTGCATCATTTTGTGTAATCATCAAATAAAAATTAATGTATCTTATTATTTTGGTGTCAAACATGGTATAGTTTACCCGCAACTTCAATATATATATATATATATATATTAATGTATCTTATTATTTTGGTGTCAATCATTGTATAGTTTACCTGGAACTTCAATATGTATGTATGTATGTATATGTATATGCATATGCATATGCATATGTACATCATGTACACACACACACACACACACACACACACACACACACACACACACACACACACACACAACAAACAGATGTGTGTGTGTGTGTGTGTGTGTGTGTGTGTGTGTGTGTGTAACATGTTTTATTTAAGTACAATCGTGTAGTTGCATCAATCAATCATGTGCTTTGTTTTTTGCATCCAATATTTAGCATATGTCAAGTTACACTCCATATATCATATTAGTTACAATGAGTTAATTCTCATCCTTATTGGAAGTGATTGGAGTCCATTTGCTTCTTGAACATGTTATCAACTTGATGCTTGCTTTAAAGAGATGCATGTGTTTGTACATTACTCTATGTAATTAGGCTTCAATATATTAAATATTAAATATCCTATTCATATGGATTTAGAGAGTAGCTCATATGCATTAAGCTCCAAATAGATTTTTTTTGTAGATGATAAATTCTAACTTCACACATAATTGCTCACTAGATTCTCATATGAACTACCCAATCCACTCAACATGTGAATACCCACCAATTTGATCCATAGTGGAGAGTAAATATGCGCATTGATTACAACTTCAATGCTATAGCATGATTTTTGGAATGCATTTAAATTCAAAAGCACAACAATTGGGATTTGTTGATAGAAACTACTAATTCCAAATAAGGTGAATAAATATAACAAAGGCATCATAGAATACATGCATAGGGAGCTCACATAATATTCATTAAAAAATGCACACTTTGGCCCTCACAACTTGGAGAAAGATGGAAAGGAGTTGCATGCACCACTATTTGGTCTAATTTAACATGGAATGAATAGTAGTTGCTACCTTAGAACCATTGAATTAGTATATACCTTAATACCCATCAAGAAGCCTAGGGCCAACATAATTGTAGAGACAAATTCCTCACCCAATGACAAACCAATTCACAACTAAAAAGTGACATCTTTTAGGAATGTATGGGCTTGCAATATGCCCTCAATATTATTACTACCATGTTCGTACCTTGAGGCCATGCAAACAAGCAAAAGAGGGCCCACCATGATGATGCACCAATTGCTAGATGGAAACCTAATTTGATGCCTTATGCACATTGTTATCTTTTGAGCTCTAACCACCTTGCGAGGATGTGCAAGCCAACCACATTGTATCGCTAACCTCATGATCTTATATGTTCAAAAATTAAACAAACTAGAGGCCCTGCAAATGGATGACATGTTAAGCTTGTGATGAATGACACAACTCTCTAATCATGCAACTACAAGCTTTAGAGAATGTGAACACAAGATCAAAATAGAATCAAACAATTAGCACTTATTTGAATTATTATCTAGTGATATCTCTTAGGGGCACATGAGTCATTGATTAATAATGCATCAAAGGGCTTGAAAATATTGCCAGCATAGAATTCAACTAACACAAATAAAAAGAATGAATAACCCAAGAAAAGCCAAAATCGAACATAACCCAAGCTCAAAAACAAAAGAATACAAGAAAAAACCTTGCTTGTAAAAAAGATAACACCAATTGAGGGAAAGCTTCACCATGATCACAAAAACAGTACGCCTAAAACAAAACGTATAATGAAGAGTCTAAAATTGTAATTGTTTGTTAGTATTTGTTTAACATTTAACATATTGGTAGATTAATGAAACCGAATTTTTGCATCAGTAAAACAAATATGTGCTTTGATAAACTAGTATTGCTAAGAAGATTGAAACCTTGCTCTAAAATTGCTAATTGTTTTCAATCAATTATAAAACAATAGTATAATAAAAGGTAGCACCAAAGATGGAAAGAACAACATCAAACATACTAATTCATGATCATGAGTCTAAGTTGATGTCTCTTTAGCTAATACCCAAAGGGCTTAAATGCATTCCACCAAAGTCACTTGAGACATGATTGCAACCTCATCCCTTATGATGTCAATGCCTTGTGCCAAAAAGTATTCAATCAAAATCTCATGAAATGAAATGAAAAATAATTGATTGAGGGGTATATTAAAGAATCAATTTCAATAAAACATTAAGATAATTTATTCAACAAAAATTACTAAGAATTTCAAAAACAAAAGAAAACATCAACTACCATAAAAAGATACATTGAACTAATTTTGTCTCAGAGGAAGTTGCTAACATAATTATTTAGTTTATGTTTCCATATTTCTTGCTCTTGCACTTTCATTTATTATCCCACACCTCCTTTGTAAGAGAGTTATTGAGATGTTTTTAAAAAGACAAAAGGATTGAAGATATATCTTTTCTATGATGATCTTGAGGTGCTTTTTACATCTTTAACCTTTCTTAAATGAATAATAAGATTTTATAATTAAATATTAACTTAGTTTAACATAATTAAGTTATAATTTCTTTGAAAAGTGATCATACATAGTATAATTCTATTTTAGATAACCTTAGATTATCACTTAAAGGATCGTGTCTTATAACTATTGCAAACTTTACAACACTTCACAATATCATATGTTTTGTACTACTATTTAAATTCTCCTAGAGTCTAAATGTATAAGAATATGATTAGTTGTCATATACATATTAAAAGATTTACATTGAAAAAACATTTTCCCGGCAAAAGATTGGTGCCTCAGATCCGGTTTTGGACTTGGACGCCCATGCTGCTGGTGCTGATGCTCAGGTCAATGGTGACTCTCCTCATACTGGTGGGGCTTATGACGACCCTCCTGCGGCTGCTAATGCTCTGCCCAGACCTTCTTTTGCTGGGAACCGTAACTTTGCTCATGTGGCTAGATTTGCTGCCCATCCTTCCAAGGGGGTTCGTCCTCTTCCTTGTGCCAAGACTTCTCCTATTGTGGTTTGTGGCCAGGAGGTTGTGGAGAATATCGATTTCTACCAACACAGTGCGTTGGTCTGCAAATTTGTTGGGTTTTGGCCTTCCCTTCCAAACCTTCATCATTGGGTGAGTGTTTCTTGGAAGCCTTTAGTTGCTTATGGCATTGAGCTTTTCCCGTGTGCTAAAAGTTTTTTCATTGCTTCTTTTACCTCTACTCTTGACCGTGATTTGGTGTTGGGAAAGTTGTGGTCTTGGGGGGATCACTCTCTCTCCATTAAGCCCTGGTCTCCTTCCTTCAACCCCCTTACTGAATCTTTATCTATTCGTCTGGTTTGGGTTCGCCTCCCTAATCTCCCCCTCTATTTCTGGGAGCCTTCTTGCTTTGAGGCTATCGATAACTCCATTGGCAGTTTCCTGAAGGTTGACGATGCAACGACCTCCGTGGGTCACTCTACCTTTGCTCGCCTATTGATTGATATTGACACATATCTAGCCCTCCCCAAGGATGTGGTGCTTATGGTTGGGGATAAGCCTTGGGCTCAACCGCTGGATTATGAGGGCCTCCCCTTTCGCTGTCGACGATGCTTCTCAACGGGACACTTGGCTTCAGCCTGCTCTCTCTCCCGCCACAGAGGCACTACTACTTGGTGGAAGGACGCTACTGAAGATCACTTGACAATTAATGCTTCCGACTCTGTCTCGGTTGAATCCTCTCGAGATGAGGTGCCCCTTACTGTTGATGATGCCTTTGCTGAGGCTACTACTGTTGTAGACTCTTTCGTCCCCTTGGCTCCTACATTCGTTGCTCCTGATCCTCAGCTTCGCTCTTCCTCTGACAATTTTGTCCTTCAGCAACAGTCTGTTGTGTTTCTGCAGCATCAGGTTGTTGGTGCATTGTTACAGCAATCTGCCAGTGTATCTGTGGGGTCTCCTCCGCCTGATTTATCTTTGAATATTCCTAATGATAGTGTTGCCTGGATGGTTGTTTATCACATGCGGAAAGGAAAATCTACCCCCCTTCCCCAACCCCCCCCCCTTCGTCAAGGTGTGGACTCTCCCCACTCTTGAGTTGGGTTGGTTTGTCGATGGTTTGATAGTGGGTTTGTTTGCCCTGTCTAACTTTGTTTGTTTGGAGTTTTCACCCTTACTTGGTCCGTTTTTTTCAGTTAGCTGTTCAACTTTGTAAATGGTCAGCGCCCTTGTTATCACTGCTTTATTTATCAAAAACATTTTCCTTAATTTCAAGCTACTAAATTTCATCTTACGAATCACCAACGTAGTTGCACTTACGAAACAATAGACCGACTTTATTTTTAGCACTAAACCAAGTCGCAACAAGGTTTTTTTTCTCAAGATCTGCCTTACTCCACTTAAAAATTTGGGATTTGGGATAGAAAAGTTAATTTACTCAATTTGCACCCAAGAAGTATTCACTCCAATACTAAATTGAGAGTGGTGATACGGATATTACGCACCCCACAACCACAAGTATTCACTCCACTTCTAACTTTAACATGAGAGAGGATATTAATATTATACACCTCATAATGAATAACTCCTCTTTTAGAAAGGACATGTCCATTACACAACCCATGAGTAATCACTACATTTTTAGAGAGGATATGAAGATTACACACAGTGTACCAAACGTCAATTCATCACATTCGATAATGAATGATATATAAGATATAACTAAAATAATGATTTATATCAACTCCTATTAGAACAAACGTAGCTGCAGTTAAATGTACCATTCCATTAATATGATCTAAGACCAATTGATCCAAGATAGATATGGCCAAAAAGTAAAACACAATTCAATGTCTGGTGGGGATAATATCGAAACCACTGATGATCAGAGAGCCTGACATACGTGGAATTATAGTAAAATGCAAACGTGCGCTAAAATTTCCCCTTAATCCAGATATGCAGAGAAGAGACAAGACAATAACTTCAATATCTCTAGGAAGTTTTTACTTGCAACGGCCTCGTAAAATAGAGAGTACGCCCGCATCTCCTTGGTATAAAAGACCACCCTTCCTCAAACCCAAATAACAGAAGCTACCACTTCCAACAAAATGTGGAAAGAAGATAGTACGAGCAACATCAACAAGGCATAGAACAGTAGATGGCATCTGCAACATAATATAACGAATGATAAAACCTGCAATCTATCAAAAGCATACCATCTCCGAAGTATAGAGTAAGTAACATGCTAATTTTTGTCCATACAGAATCACTTCTGATCTTTTCCTCCATATGGAATACAAGGCATAGTTTCCTTGCTTAAAATTTCTAGATTTAAGATATAATTTGCGTCCAAAGGGGCAGGGGCGGGGTCAACCCTTATGAAGTCGTGAGGTTCCAGCAAATGAACTTTCGACCATTTTAGTCCAATGCACATAAATCTACTAAATTGTCATAAATAATATATAAGCACATTTTTTGCCGAATTGTTTGAATCCTTTAAAACTAAGTATTTTTCTATCTTTAACATATTGGCATTCCCTATATATACTGAATTGCCTCAAAGCTGAGAATGCATACTAATATAAAATGACGACACGTACAGAAAACCTAAGCATGTAGCTGTGGGAAAAGCACACTTGAAGGAGTTATGATCTACCATCTTCTTAAAAAGGTCCCAAGCTTTCCACTGTGTTAGTGTGGTAAAACATTCTGTTCGTCACAAAGATGTTTGCCAGAATTATCTAACATCATACAACTTGCTTCCTATGCCAAGTAAATATTAAGCACATTAAGGTTATGTAAGGCTCCCGCATGCATGTTAGTACCTGACAAGACAATTAAGGCAACATACATATCTTATTTGGACACTCTTTATAGTTTGACTCGCAATGATAAGTTTCAATTCCAATATATTACTGAGCAAGGATTGCCATCATGCTCCATAGATACATTAATGTTTCTCAATATATTGCTCAAAATACTCCCATTATGGATGACACTTCTGTTGCCAGTTGTACAGTATCCATTAGGAATTCCTAAGAGAGAAATAATCAGAATTGTGAAAACTGGAACCACTTAAGCCACATTAATTGGACTCTTACGCAAGAATATATTAGAAGGCATCCGACATTGATGGAAAACTGCTTCTAAATCAAGTTGATCCATTGTCGGAAGGATTTGGACATTCCTTAATATGCATTATGGCACCATGCAGCTCCTCGAGATCCTCCAAATATATTCTCTTAAGCCGTAAATGATTTTTGATGTTGTGTATCTGGTTGCTCAATTGCTTACCTGCCCACTTCTGACCCTCTGGTGTCTCAGACATGCATTTTGCTAACCTTGGGGCTGGTTGAGCTATCCAGCGTCTTTTATTCAGCGTTACTTCATTTAACCTGCAAACACAAAAAAATCAGAAATGTTGGAAGCCAACCTGTATTCATCATTCAAGACCATCAGAACATAACAATAATAGAGGGCACTGACTAAATACAAAGGTCGTATCTCATACTTCTCCAAAATTTTTGGCATGTTACGACTCTCTGAAATACAAAAGTATGCATCAACAGCATAATCTTCCCTCATCTGCAAGCTCTCCATATTACCATATGACATACATATTTTATGTACATCATTTAAAGCTGTCTCTGGATCCAAATTGGTAATCCGAACAATAGTTGTAACTGGAATATCAACCCGGCATACTGACAATTGTTTCCCATTGACTATAACCCAACGATCAGATAGAGCTCTCTCTTTATCTTCAGTAGTCTGCAGAGTTTCAGAAAATCAATTTGAAATTATAATATATATATACAAAATAATATTGCACACTATCAAGGTACCTTGAATTCAATATGACAGCCAGACATTCCATCATCGCCAGCTCTTATGAAACAGCCAACAATATCTCCATATACAGAGAACGCTTTTCTAATTTCAAGAACGCTGATGCCATGTGGAACATACTCAACACAAACAGACTTTTCTCCATGGATTGAATTTGACTCTGTATCTTGATTAAAAGGTTTCTGCTTCATGGCCACTTCTCCCTTCTTTTCCTTCTGTTCTTTCTGCTTCATGGCCACATCCTTCTTTTCCTTGACTTCTTTCTTTTCCTTCTCTTCTCTCACATTATCCTCTAAAACAAACTTCAGTGCTGCGCTCTTTGAATTACTAAACTTCTTTGCTCTGGCTAGAAGATAATCTCTTTTGTTGGCAATTTTCTCCCTTGCTGGAATACTCTTCTTAGAGAAATCATCGTCCCGTGCCACTTGGACTTCAGTCTGCCGGAAATCAAGACCACCTGTCAAACTTCCAATGAAGTGGATATGTAGATCTGGGGAAGATTAAAACCAAGATTATTCATGTCCTTGCATAGCTTTAAGTTACAACTCATCGATTAACGAGATCTTTAACACGATGGACAATATTGAAATTTTAATTCACTGTACAACACAATTTTTTTATATTAAAGATGACATGACCACAAAGACAGATGGAAGAGCCAAGCAGATTATAATAAAAATGACATGATTGGCTTGAAAGTTGAAACTAAACTACAATCTAGGCAGTGAAATGGGTGGAGGGACAAACTACCACATTCAATTGTGTATGGCATACCCAACTGATGAGGCCAGGCACAAATCATGAGTGAATTTGACAGAAGAGATACCCCTCAATTGTGGCATCTAGGCTGCCAGACACGCAAGGGGAATTTACAAATAAATAAAAAACTACTATCCAGGCATATTAGACAGCACTGATAGAACGCTCACCAAGACATTACAATTCCCATCCACTGATCCTAAAATGGTTAAAACCTGCAACCTTGAGAAGGTGTATGTACCTGAATACTGTTTCCTGTTACTACTGCTGGAGAAATCATCAGAATTACAGAAAAAAATGAATGAGCGAATAAAGAGGACAATGACACAAAGAGCTAGTGCGAATGGATTCCCATAATAATTGATACAAGGAATAAACTGTAAAAGATTTCCTACAGAAAATAACAGTACCATTTTTGCATCAGAAACTGCAGAAATCTGTTGCTCTTTATTTGAGCTCAAAATCCTGTTAATGCAAGTTGATATCTTTTCATGTTCTAAATCTACACCAGGACCATCCAGTTCAGCAAAAGCATCCCACTCTTTGCTCCTGTAATTTGTAACAAGCATATTAACATGATTTGGAGAAATAGGTTGTGGATTGTTAGAAATCTGACCATCTCTGCCAGAAGCCCCACGAAAAACTTTCCCATAAGTATCCCAGTCAGCCCCTCTGTTTGGGGCTTGGCTTTCAGATGATATGTGACTAATATTTTTAGTTTCCATTTGAATCTTTGTAGAATTTCCTTTGATGAACCGATCGTCTGCCTGTCCATGCTGCTTCTGAGTGTTTAATGTGTTCTTCAAGTTATTCAAACTGGGTGCTGTCTGTGTCTGTGTTGAATGCCTGCAACAGCACAATACATATTTAGACATAAGGACAATGGCCACATGCATATGTGCTGAATAAATACAAAAGAAAATTATATGTAATGTTTTAGAAGAAAGATTAGTTGAATTTTTTTGCATGCCATTAACTTATATAGACACGAATATTTTATCTGTCACTTGTGACTCGCCTATAACCTTGCCTAAAACATGTAGAGGCCTTAATCTTGCATATAGAATAAAATAACGTGAATGGATAAAAGGTACAGAAATATTTGACTATAATGGCATAGGACAGTGCAAACATGATATGGATAAAGTTCTATCCTTTTGCATATGAAAGGAACATATCGATCTGATGGAATCACCTAAGACAGAAGCCAGGCAAAAGGACGAAGATTATACAAAGGAATTAAATCATCCATAAAGCCTTATGCTGTACAAGATATCTTCTTCGTTAGTAATGCAAAATATATAAACTTGTTTCCAGGCTACAGCATTTGGTATCTCCTGCAACTTACCTCAGGTTACTTGAAGAACTTTGCCCTTGGTTTTAAAAGTAGATGAAAGAGCTTGTGTTCCTATGACTGCAAGATATGCGGTACAAGCTCTATATGATAGTCACATCCCTTATTTCATCTATTAATAAAAAATTAATAATCATGTTTGCTGAATATATTTTATGTTCTAATGATATATCTATTATTGAAATGGATGTCCATGAATAATGACAGTTGCGTTTTCCTTATCGAACTGAGCATTATATTCCTGCAGCATGATTTAGAGTGATACTCGGGTATATTTGTATTTTCTTTTGTATGATTTCAATTTGGTGAATATAGATTTGAGTAATATTCATAGTTATTATTTTTTATTTGTGATTTCAGACTGACTACCACTTGTAACTTGAGGTGTATACAAGGCATCTATTCTAACCCTTGCAAAGGAAATTCCTAGAGGCAGGGCATCATACAGGAGGAGGTATGCTGAACCTACCGAGAACCATCACACCCTTGCATTAGCTTTTATCTTGTCAATTTAAGTATTATATTTGATGCCTGGTTGTTAGATGTCAAAATAATTAAATCATAGATTTCAACTTAATAATTAATCAAATATGAAATTAATAATCAATGGGCACTAATAACGCTGAAGGCGTCTCTTATCTGAGATGGACGACCTGACATGGATGATCAACGGTTGGCAATACTTCTTAATCCCTGCAAGACGATCAAAATCATCTGATCCGTTCATTTTTAACTCCCCTCCACTGTTCACACATTAATTTGTTTTGATATGAAACAGATATCTCTGACAAAGCGGGAAAGAAGAATAGTTAAGTCATTTTGTTTGCCCCAAGGAGAATTTTGTCAGTGTGTAGCGGTTTGAATTTTAATAATGATATGTCAAATGTGCTGTTTGTTTTTTCATGAATTTTTATTAAATCAATATCATATTTAATGTATTAATTTTCTTCTGAACAGTTTAAACACAGATTTTTACATTTATTTTAATAGAAATGAATTTTTTCCAAGGTAGTTACAGATGCAATTTCCGGTGGATCTTCCCAGTGTTGGTGAATAAATAAATTTATTTCTATTATTTGTACAAAACTTAACTCTTTTCAAGACTTCAAAATCTCACATATCCGAAGGGATGACAATGGGGAGGTGGATGCTTTGTCCAACCTGGGATGTGAGTTGGACCCCCAAGGTATTCATTGGTGGGACAGCTCAGGGGCTGATGTGGCATGGGCTGCTTGAGTGGGTACTTGGAAATGATGACTCTTGCCATTAGGATGTATGAGTTCACTTAATTTACTCCCTTGTTTATTCTCTCCATGCCGATCTTACTCCTTCATATTTTAATTTGAGCCGCCACCTAGTATGATTGTTATGACAGGTTTTTTGTGATTGGATGGATGCAGGGTGGCACGTCTTCCGTCGTGCGGATGGGTTGGCATGGTCTTGAAATCAAAATTTCTGGGTTTGTAGGCATTTGTTTCTTCTAAGTGAAGCCTTATCTCGGTTTTCTGGAGTGAAGGTGTGGTGTGGTGGCGGAGTTATAAACTTTAATCCCTCTAGCTGGATACTTGCGATGGATACCAATTTCACTTTGCACTCCACCAAACAGTAATTGGCATTTTCAAGGTGCATCTCGGATAAGTGGTTGGGTGGCATTTTTCTTTGTGATGAGGAGGAATTCTTGGACATCATCAAACGATTGTTAGGCCATGATTACTTGGTGTTTGAGTTTCGATATAGAACAAACATGGAAATCGTGTCGATGTTGGTGGCTTGGGGTCTTTCCTTTAGGACCAAGTCAGAAGTTGAATGGGTGGCAAAAGTGTGTGTCCCAACTCACTCATTGTGCGGTTTGGTTTCTCTGCTGGGGAGAGTGGTTCCTGAGCAAGGTTTGAGACGTCTGTTTGGGGAAGGAGTAATGCCAGACCAAGTGAATGCAGAATATTGGCCGTTCATGCTCAGGCGGGATGGTGCAGACCGTGTGGCAAGGACCAAAGAGGTTTGGGAGGCATGGGAGGATTTGCCAATGTACATCCATTCGGCTAAGGTTGCAAGAGACATGGCTTGTGCAGAAAAAAATAAGCAGGATCATGGCAAGCAGCCAAAGACTGGTGTTCAAGATGGTCGGGGTTTTGATCCTAGCAAGAACGTGAAAAATCAAGGAGGAGGTTTTTTAGTCTTCTATTCCAATTTTTACTAGGTTTTGTTTGGAATAGGTAGTTGGATAGTAGTGTTGTCTACGTACAGCCTTTAATGGCTTATAGTTGTCTGTTTTATATTCCGCTCTCAGACTTTGAGGTTTATCGCTGGTTTTTAATGGTCTGGATAGATATGTATATAGTTATTTAAAGTATAAAATCAACAAAAATTATTGATCAAAAAAAAATTATTATATCATAATATATAATAAATATAACATATACATAATAATCAAATGTTTTGTTTTTTTTAATTTTATTTATTTATCTATTTTAATAACTATTATATTATAATAAATATGTTTATAATATTATTATTTAACCTTTTAAAAATTAAAAATTATACATACTTATTCAATAAATATGTATATTTTATAGTTATTTATTAATTTAATAAGTTTTGAAAATTTATTATTATTCACATATATTTTTAAATTATCATTTTTCATAATATTTGAATTTTTATATATTTTGATTTTACATTTAATTTATTCTATTCTAATTTTTATTTTAGATTTAAGTTTGAAAATTATTTTAATTACTTATGTCTTCTTATGAAATTACAAATAACTATTAAGAAAAGATTAAAAAAGGAACGAGAAGAAACCGGATACCTAGATAGAAAGAAGATATAAATTATTATATATATTTATATAACAATTATATTATATGTCATACATTATGATTATTAAATTTAATGTAGGAATTATTATATAAATATAATTAATATAACAAGTTAGAACATCAAAATAGTAGAATAATTATATATTTTTTCTTTAGCTAAAATTTATATTATCTAAAACATATGACATGTAAATAAATAATATTATAGATAGATTATATTTTATTGTATATAATATATTAGAATATATTTAATAATATAAGAAATTTATATAATCTAACAAATGACGTATATTCTAATAAGAAAAATGTTAATATAATAATTATATGATATTTCACAATATATAAAAATAAATAGAGGACGATGAGATGGGTGTGTGAAGTGTGGTTGCGGGGAGGATGTGTGTTGCAGGCTAGGGCTTGATGTCGTAGCCTCTATTCTATTGTTCTCGGTGATAGCTATGTTCGACGTTCCTTTTGTCCTCTGCTATGTTAGTGTGGGGTGTGTGCTGGGTTTGTTTGGGGGTGTTTGTGCGAATTTTTGGCCGTGAGTAAGTTGTGGGTTGTGGGGTTTCACGGCTTCTCCCTTCTTTTCTTTATTCTTTGTTGTTGCTTTTGTAATGAAGGTGAATGGGGCTTCTTCGAAGTCTTTGGTGCCAGGTAATATGGGCTCTGCCAAGTCTAATCCGTCAATGCATGCATTTGCAATGGAGCACTTGAATAAGATGTCTGTCAGGAGTGGCTTTTCTCCTAAGACTAAGACTCCCAAGATCAAGAAAGTCTTAAAGAGAAGTTAGGATCACTTGGTGTTGATTATACAACTTGAATCGATCTCGGTTGAATCCTCTCGAGATGAGGTGCCCCTTACTGTTGATGATGCCTTTGCTGAGGCTACTACTGTTGTAGACTCTTTCGTCCCCTTGGCTCCTACATTCGTTGCTCCTGATCCTCAGCTTCGCTCTTCCTCTGACAATTTTGTCCTTCAGCAACAGTCTGTTGTGTTTCTGCAGCATCAGGTTGTTGGTGCATTGTTACAGCAATCTGCCAGTGTATCTGTGGGGTCTCCTCCGCCTGATTTATCTTTGAATATTCCTAATGATAGTGTTGCCTGGATGGTTGTTTATCACATGCGGAAAGGAAAATCTACCCCCCTTCCCCAACCCCCCCCCTTCGTCAAGGTGTGGACTCTCCCCACTCTTGAGTTGGGTTGGTTTGTCGATGGTTTGATAGTGGGTTTGTTTGCCCTGTCTAACTTTGTTTGTTTGGAGTTTTCACCCTTACTTGGTCCGTTTTTTTCAGTTAGCTGTTCAACTTTGTAAATGGTCAGCGCCCTTGTTATCACTGCTTTATTTATCAAAAACATTTTCCTTAATTTCAAGCTACTAAATTTCATCTTACGAATCACCAACGTAGTTGCACTTACGAAACAATAGACCGACTTTATTTTTAGCACTAAACCAAGTCGCAACAAGGTTTTTTTTCTCAAGATCTGCCTTACTCCACTTAAAAATTTGGGATTTGGGATAGAAAAGTTAATTTACTCAATTTGCACCCAAGAAGTATTCACTCCAATACTAAATTGAGAGTGGTGATACGGATATTACGCACCCCACAACCACAAGTATTCACTCCACTTCTAACTTTAACATGAGAGAGGATATTAATATTATACACCTCATAATGAATAACTCCTCTTTTAGAAAGGACATGTCCATTACACAACCCATGAGTAATCACTACATTTTTAGAGAGGATATGAAGATTACACACAGTGTACCAAACGTCAATTCATCACATTCGATAATGAATGATATATAAGATATAACTAAAATAATGATTTATATCAACTCCTATTAGAACAAACGTAGCTGCAGTTAAATGTACCATTCCATTAATATGATCTAAGACCAATTGATCCAAGATAGATATGGCCAAAAAGTAAAACACAATTCAATGTCTGGTGGGGATAATATCGAAACCACTGATGATCAGAGAGCCTGACATACGTGGAATTATAGTAAAATGCAAACGTGCGCTAAAATTTCCCCTTAATCCAGATATGCAGAGAAGAGACAAGACAATAACTTCAATATCTCTAGGAAGTTTTTACTTGCAACGGCCTCGTAAAATAGAGAGTACGCCCGCATCTCCTTGGTATAAAAGACCACCCTTCCTCAAACCCAAATAACAGAAGCTACCACTTCCAACAAAATGTGGAAAGAAGATAGTACGAGCAACATCAACAAGGCATAGAACAGTAGATGGCATCTGCAACATAATATAACGAATGATAAAACCTGCAATCTATCAAAAGCATACCATCTCCGAAGTATAGAGTAAGTAACATGCTAATTTTTGTCCATACAGAATCACTTCTGATCTTTTCCTCCATATGGAATACAAGGCATAGTTTCCTTGCTTAAAATTTCTAGATTTAAGATATAATTTGCGTCCAAAGGGGCAGGGGCGGGGTCAACCCTTATGAAGTCGTGAGGTTCCAGCAAATGAACTTTCGACCATTTTAGTCC
Source organism: Cryptomeria japonica (assembly GCF_030272615.1). Classification (NCBI taxonomy): domain Eukaryota; kingdom Viridiplantae; phylum Streptophyta; class Pinopsida; order Cupressales; family Cupressaceae; genus Cryptomeria; species Cryptomeria japonica. The sequence goes on along the minus strand of NC_081406.1, from coordinate 151,285,115 downwards.
AATGCACATAAATCTACTAAATTGTCATAAATAATATATAAGCACATTTTTTGCCGAATTGTTTGAATCCTTTAAAACTAAGTATTTTTCTATCTTTAACATATTGGCATTCCCTATATATACTGAATTGCCTCAAAGCTGAGAATGCATACTAATATAAAATGACGACACGTACAGAAAACCTAAGCATGTAGCTGTGGGAAAAGCACACTTGAAGGAGTTATGATCTACCATCTTCTTAAAAAGGTCCCAAGCTTTCCACTGTGTTAGTGTGGTAAAACATTCTGTTCGTCACAAAGATGTTTGCCAGAATTATCTAACATCATACAACTTGCTTCCTATGCCAAGTAAATATTAAGCACATTAAGGTTATGTAAGGCTCCCGCATGCATGTTAGTACCTGACAAGACAATTAAGGCAACATACATATCTTATTTGGACACTCTTTATAGTTTGACTCGCAATGATAAGTTTCAATTCCAATATATTACTGAGCAAGGATTGCCATCATGCTCCATAGATACATTAATGTTTCTCAATATATTGCTCAAAATACTCCCATTATGGATGACACTTCTGTTGCCTGTAATGCCCCGCCAGGAAACCCCGAAGGGATTAAGCCATAACACAAGAATAGAGTGCAATTTTTTTTTTTTAAAGTTACAACACAAAAGATGCAACAAGATAACAAAGATTCAGATTACAAAGCGGAAGACATCAACTAACACCTAAAGAGTTTCCCAATGAGATTACTTAAATTTCACAATTCACTTAAACTCACACAATTAATCCAATAAGCTAATTATCTTAACAACGAGATAATTCTTAATCAGGATAATTTCTTTCAAAAAGGGAAATATAAATCACAAGCGAAGATTCATCATTAAGATCCATTCATAAACTTCATTCAAGCTTTTCATTTAAAATGACAAACCATACATCTAACATTCTAATACACTAGGATTTCATCATAACATAAGAGATCTTTCCAAGCATATTTAAATTCCTTAACAACACTGAGTATAATCCATTACTCTAAGTTACATTCTTTCATATTCCAACTCATTGCATTTTAAAAGACGATTACATACACGCATCTACGACACATCTCATCTAAACCACTTATGCATTCGATCAACATGGCATTCAAGAAATAACTGAATATGAGCATTTAAAGTTAATTCCAATTATCCACTTAACCATTCTAATCATAAGTTAATCATACATGATAAAGCTGAATAAAGGAAACATAAGAGAAAAACATCCCATAACACCATAATGATCTCGGAGTTCACCCCTAAAGGGCTACATCTCCGGGTCTGCTCAACTGCAAGACCCCTCGGATAAATAATAAAGTTAAGAATACAAGAGGTTACACCATTACAATCCAGCCATCCAGGCGATACATAAACAATATACAAACGACCGCATCGGTCAATTAATACATAAACGATCCTTGAAAGAACAGGATCCAGCTGAACATAATCAAAGCTAAAACAAGAGGTCCATGAGAGCATCCATAAAACTGAGCCATCACCACCCAAGGTCTAACATGAAACCGACACTCACAAGGGCAGAGACAAAAGGACGACTCACAAGGGTACTCTTAACAGGACAATCGACAACACACTAGCGAACGTAGGGACAAGTGTCATCACACAACCTGGTATGGATACCATGGCAAGTCTTCATAGGTCCCGGTCCCATACACTGGGTTACCCTGGCAACCTAATCCGAGCTTCCGGCCCATCCAAGCTTCGTGTGGACCCACACATCCTCTCGTGAAGACAAGGAAGATGGTTTGCCATTTCAGGCCTTCTCATAGCATGTTGAATCTATGATAGCACTCGTCCCATGTGTGAGGCACAATTATCTTAATTAGAGATTATATTCTAATCTACTTAAAGGTTATCACTTATTAGACCCACTTTCGACGGGTTACCCAGCAGCCACTTTGGGTGCGGCCCCCAATCGAAAGCCACTTTCCCATACGACACTAGACTAAACTCAGACGAACTCCAAACCAAGGAATACACATGGTCAGACGAACGGAGTTCAAGAAGAGAGAAACAATCATCTGGTCAAACACGACTCAAGGATGAACACTTACTGACGGTACTCTAACTAGAGACCTGACAACTAAGGTCAACCACGAATCATCATTCGACTCACACAAAGAGGATATGACCAACTATGACAACATCACAATACAACAGTCAACTCGGAATCGAGGACTGAAACAAGTACCCCAAGTCAATCCATACGACAGGGTCCTACTAAACAAAGCAAAACATGCCATTTCATAATTAAAGGTGAATACAGAAATTAAACTCGCAAGGCAATAATCAGAAAAGACAATATTTCCTCAAATTGATCTAATCATTACAAGTCGATCAAGTTTTCTACAAGATCTAAATCAGCTTACAGTTATCTACCTCATCAAGGGATAGGTTGTTCTTGGTTTTCTAACTCTTTAAGGTTCAAAACATAGAACAGACATATAAGCCATAATGAGTTCTGAACCCAAATTCATATTAATAAAACTCAGACAACCATTAATCAACTAAAATAAGCTATTTAATCTCCAATCAAAACGTCATTAACATACTGGTCTAAAATCAATCTCTACAGATTCATAATTTCAATTCCAGTTACATAATACGGATTACGGAAATAAAAATGTAGAAAGGGAATCTAAATGGAGATAATCATTTCCAAGCATATCGTTTCAATTTCTAACGATAAATATTTCGCTTACTTTTCAATTACTCAATGATATGTTCTACAAGCAGTAATTACATCGTATTTCAACGATCAAGATCTAGATTCATTAATCCAAGATCAATCAGAATAACATCAATGATATTCAGTTGCGAAGTTAACAGTTTTAGAACTTAATTAAAAGGAGGCCAAGGAAGGAAAAATTCCTGTTGATGTGTTTTTTATGCACATAACATTTCAAAATAAAATACCAAGGTAATTTACCCTCTCTTGAACAAAATCACCTCAGATGTTAAGAATGAGATCAACTAAAATGATTCCAAAGTTTCTACATGTCAGGTCTTGACGAGTGGGTAACTCAATGGTCGATGTGAATTGTTGTGTTCACTTGGGGACTTACGCAAATGTTTGGATTATCATGAATGATGCGGAATAGGTGTGCTGACAACTTAAGATTTATCAATATGGCTCTGGATTTACTTCTTACTAAAAAAGGGCAAAAGGAATAGGGTTCAAGAAATCTATTCTAAGCCTAGGAATGTAGGAAATGATGAATGGGTCTAGTGGAATCAAACCAGGCAAGGTCTCACAATCCGGTATTGACACAAGCTTAGTGCAATCGTCTAAGGTATACTTAAAGATTTTCAGGCTATCACCATCAAACGTTGACACCATCCAAGTTGATGCTTGTCAAGGGACAAGTAATAGCTGAAGTTAAGCTTACTTAAAATTCCAGTTGAATACACAAGGCGTACTTACCAGCGGCAAGAGGCTAGTGGTATGGATTAAAGATTCCACACAAATGAATTCAACAAATCTTCCACTCAATCTAACATACATGAAAATAAATTCTAATCTAACTTGGAGGAATTGAGAACCATGAATGCAAATACAACACTTGAAGAGCAAAATCACCAACAATTGAACAATGATTATGATTCAAATAGCTGCAGCATATACCAACAATTCTACAAAAATTCTCCCTTACAAATGAAAAGATACCTAGTCTAACTCCTCCATGAAAATGCTAGGCAAGGTATCCTGCTGTAAATCATCACGTCCAGTGAATCCGAGCAAGCATCCAAAGTGTTCTCCCATTCTGGCATGAGCTTCTGCGAACTATGAACATGAATCAACAAAGAGACCAAGTCGTCTATCTGACTCTTATTCAAAGAGTCCAACTGGCAAAAATACATAAATTTAATCTAGTCTCTTAATTCAGCTAAGTGTAAACCACTAGCATCACTAACATCAACACCCAATAATTCCTCAATTGAGGCAAGGATCTTCATCTGAATGTCTTGAATCAATCCCTCCATCTCCATACAACTCGACTGGGTGTTCTCATAAGTTGATTTCTTCACGGCTAATGAACAATACCAGCCATGGAAATCGTATCTGTCTCCATTGTACACAATGTTCTCGTTGACCAAGGTGGAATTAGGAATCTTCTTCAAAGCCTGGAGGCGTGGAATAGTCTTGTCTTGAATAGGCTGGAATTCTTCCCAAAGTCCCTCCAAATACTGGATTATGAATGCGAGCCCTGTTGTCCTATCATATGCATGGACAAACTAAGTAGGGAAATCATCTGCCTGCTTTCTTGTATTCTCAATCCACTTTTCCACCTCCAAGAGTGTACCTCTCGCTGCCTCATAGTGTGAATGCATTCCATAGTCAACTGCAATAGGGGAAATAAGGGTGGGATTTTCACGCCTTATCCTTGCAATATACTCTCTAAGTCTGATATTCTCTTCTCTATACCTTTCTTTCTCTGTAATCTCTCTGTCTAACCTTGCATCGATTGCCTTGAGGTTTTCACCAACCTCCTGAAACTCTTTCTTTTTGGATGTACGACCAAGGGCAACTGAAGTGATCTGGAAATCTATAGGAGTAGCAATGTCTGCTGTCACGCCTGCAATAGGAACAACAATTTGCGCAATCCGCATTCCCGTCTCATCTCTAGCTATGTGCGACAAAATCTCCGCTCTCTCTATCTCCTTCTCCTTAGCACTCCTAGCTAGGTAGTCATCAATGTCGTCAATAGGTTGTACCTCTACCATTTGTTTACTTTTCTCCATACTTCTCATCAGCCATTAAGGAATAGCGGCCATCTCCATACCATCATCGAGACATTTCTCAATCAAGTCCTCTCAATGCCGAGATAACATCATCATCATCATCATCATCAGGATTATTCCTGGTCCAATCATATACCTCATTTCCCAAACCAACTTCCAAAAGGGCAGTACGGGATCCTAGCTGATCATCATTATCATTCGGAGGTGCAGATGTCATTGTGGCATGAAATTCCTGAGTATTCCCTAGTAGTATCACTGCGTTGAAACACTGCTGAGTGTCCTTGTTTTGTTTTGTTACTTCAATCACTTCGATTGATGAAACACTGAGAGGGGGTGAAGGAATGATAAGTGGAGGAATGATATTATGTTTCTTCTTCACCTCCTCAATCTTCTTCCCTTTGGCCTTGACTTCCCTTGGCGTGTTCTTCCTTCTCTTGGGAGCTTGACTCTCTTCGTCTGCATGAATCCTGACATCACTGATAGTCCTCTAATCATCCTCGGAAGTAGACTCTTCGGGCTTCATCCTTTCATAAGTGAAGGGAACACCCATATCAACTAACTTATTCATCTGTATATCTACCCATGTACGGGAGAAACTCAAGACCTCTCTCATCAAAATATTCAAGTCAATCTCTTTTGACTCTAACCAATTAGGCAATAGGATTGCCTTCTTCATTTCACTCTCATGCTGTGGATGTGTATGATCTTTGTCATCTAACACCTGATCAAGAATGAGGAAAAGTCCACACTTCCTCATAAAATCCACTGACATTCTAGACCACATTCTTCTCTTCACTACTTGCTCGTCCATCAGGTTGGCCCAATAATCTTCTATGTCAACTTTGTGAATGAACTTCTCTCCCCCGATCTTTCCTACTTTCTTGTCTAGATCAAATCTTTCTCTTTTCTTGTATGTAGCAAATCGATAGAATGCAAGCTCCTCACTCACAGTGTTGGCGGCTATGGCGGACTGGCAAACCTCTGATGTCTTCCCAACTGAAATAGGGAATGTCATGCCTGTCCTGTGCTTCTCTCTCTTAATGACATCGAACTCTAGAAGTTGTCTCACCACTTCCAACAAGATCATTCTGTCAATCGGATACTTAGGAAGTCTGTAGGGTTCAGATTGAAACCCATGAATCCTAAGGTACGTGAAAGTGGGAAACTGAATATACCACGATCCATATTTTTCTATTAACTCTGTTGCCTCCTTGGACAATCTTTTGTGGATTTTGCCTTGCAGCATCCGTGTGATGTACATAGTGAATGCATCATTCACTCTCTTATAGTTTTCAATTCTATACATGCTCAACTGGGGGTAGCATTCATGACTCCTGAATTGTCCTTGCCCATTCTCGACTTCACCTTTGCATATTAATCCTCTGTATGAAACAAATTGTGCAAGCAGGTATACCAGGTAAGAAGTCATGGTGAATGACTTGGACCGCTCTACATTCCTTAGCTGAAAGTCCAGATTGTCACTTATAATCTTAGACCAATTTACTAACGTTCCTCTAAGATAATCCTAGATGAAGTAAAACATCCATCCATCGAATATTGCTCCCTGCAGCATCCCCATCACTCTGTTGAGTAGGAATATTAAATCGCTATACTCCTCCTTGAAATCTACGCACGTGAGTGTCTTGGGAGCCTTGGAAAGATGAGACCTAGGCTCAATCATCTAGTCTTTGTTTATCAAATTCTTGTATACACATCTTTTTCATGTATCTTTCTTCATATTCATCCTTGGTCACATCCTTCATGTCCGTTCCACGTGGAATTCCGAACACCTCTGCAATAGCATCCTCAACAAGGTAGGCAATGACAACGCCCTTAGGAGTCTTGATCATTCTCATGAGTGGATCGTAACACCATGCACACTCCAGGATAAGCTCACTGCACTGTATGCACCGTGGAAATCCAACGGCATGAAAAATACCACTCTTCATAATGTTCGCATATGCTGGGGAAGGAACCTGATCTCAGACTCCGAACATCCGCCATTGCATCTAGTCGAAGTCTGGGAAATGCATATTTGTATCTGTGATCTCCTTCCATCTAGATGAAATCTTAAGCTCTAGATAGAATCCAGTCTCCAACATCTTCAGTAGTTTTTTCCTCTCCTTAAATCCGGACTTCGACATCGTACCTGTACGAAGCTTGAAGTTAGATTTAGGAGAATAAATAACGCTCTTAATAAAATTCCTAACTTTCAAAAGATTTAGCTAATTAGAGCATGGAGTCAGGAAAATAATCCATACACTTGGTAAATTTTGACAATTAGATTCAAAGTGTGACAACGCTAGGGCATGGAAACCCTTATTAAAAAATTTTAAATACCTCCTATGCCTACAAAATATGCAAGCTAAAATGCAAAGGAGTATACCAGATCAATGATGACTAAGGAAAGGTGTGAAAGGTTGTGTTTTCACACAAAGTATGTCTGAAGACACCTTCTGCAGTCAACAATGGACGTCAACAATTCTGAAGACAACCTGAAAATCAGACTTTTAAATTATGATGTAATTTTCAAAAATGTGCATAAACTCGGTAAAAATCAGTTTTAATGATGAAAACAATCATATTCGGGAATGTAAGTGTGACTGGTAAAAAATAAATTTCTGAGGACAAGTCGGAAAATTGATTACTTCAGACTTACCAACACCTTGCAAAGTAGTTAAAAATCCCTGAAAATGATGGAAAATAGCTAGGGAATCAGCTTCAAGCAAAATCGCCACAGTGGTTGGGTGGCTGGAAATGAAATTTTTTGAGGACAACCGCCTAACAATGGAGTTTTCAGACCTGCAACAGCGATAAAATGGTCTGATAATGCATAGAAAACTCCATAGAACACCTCCAAATGCAAATCGCCTAAGTTGGAATTGGCTGGGCAATGAAAATTGAAGTCTGAAAATTAATGGGCAGCCATTAATGGAGGTCAAATCTGAAGACAAACCTCAGATTTGAAGCAAATCAGCAAGCTGGGAATGATGGCAGCCACCAAGCATGCATGGAAAATCACCAAAATGTGGCACCAAACCCCTCCAAAATCGAAATTTCTCCAATTATAGCGCCATTTTTAAAATTTTGAAAAGGTCATTACTGACAGCTTGGATCTGCAACAATGGAGATCGAACAGCAAGCAAAAAATGGAGGAGAAAATCGCCAAGTTTTCCAACACAAAAATCGCCACCTTTCACCAAAAATCGCCAAGTTTGAAAAAATCGCCAAACTTGGAAAAATCGAAAATCTGGAAATGGCCTTCAATGGCAGCAAGGGAATGGAACAACAAGCTGGAAAAAATGGAGGAAAGAATCTTCAACCCAACACTTCACTCCAGCACTTTGCTAAAATTCACCAATAAGGGAGAAAAATTGTCTTTCATGGAGACACCTTGAAGATTTAATAATAAAATAATGTTGGAAAACTCCTCTTTTATACTTACTTTTATCTTCAACCCAACACTTCACTCCAACACTTTGCCAAAATTCACCAATAAGAGAGAAAAATTGTCTTTCATGGAGACACCTTGAAGATTTAATAATAAAATAATGTTGGAAAACTCCTCTTTTACACTTACTTTTACCTCACACTTTCACCACACAAGCAATGTGGGATAAAACACTTGCTTAAATACTTGTTTGGTAAAAAACTAACTTGCTTCTAGAAGGTTAAAATATTAAATGCTTATCGCAAGTTATTTAATTTTGCTTTTAAAATTTTAAATAATCATTAATCATTATTTAAAAGCAATTAAAAAAAATGGGGCTCACTTATTAAATATTTCGATTTAAGTACAAATTGAACCTCTAGGGGAAAATCAACTTTAGTTGGGATTAAAAAATCCCTTTAAAAATCATTAGTGTCAAAAATTTTCCCACAAGGGAAAATCGACCTTAGCTTGGATAAAAATCCATGCAAAATTTCATCAAAATGCACATAAAACATTCAAGGGGAAAATCGATGGCAGTCTGGACTAAAAATCCACACTCCAAATTACTCCCTGGTGGAAATTCAACCTCAGTTTGGATGAAAATCCAATCTTAAAACTCATCAAAATGCTCTCAGTGGAAAATCGACTTGGGTCTGGACTGAGAGTCTGCACAAAAATCCGCACTAACTTGTCACAAAACATCCTGGTGGAAAATCGACCCAGGCATGGAATCATCCTTAACATTGTTTGCACTATAGTCCACACTCCAGTCCGCACTCCTCGTGGAAAATCGATGGCAATCTGGAAAAATCCTGACACTTTGCCAAATTTTAGCACTTCCAGGGCAAAATTGATCCAAGTATGGATAAACAGTGGTGGAAAATAATAGCCAATATGGATTTCAGGGGAAACCCATGTGTAGTGTGAATTTTGAGTGGGGGAAAAAGGTGGGTAGTCTGGAATATGAGAGGAAAAACACCTCTAGCATGGAATTTGACCTTCTAACCCTTGGAATATGGATTTCCCTTAGGAATTTGGCATTTTAACCACTCAAAATCACTTAGAAACTTCAAAATTAGATTGGACTTGAGCAAATTTTCCAAAAAAATGAGCGAAACGCTAGGAAATTATTGGGATAAAGAGCGAAATCAACTTAAATAATACCTTAGGAGCAAGAAAACAACTCCAAAAGGTCTTGGAATACCTTGGCACTTTAAAATCACTGATGCGCGTGTTTAAAAACACGTTAACGCTCAAAAGGTCAACACTTGGACAAAATTCAAGATCATTAAAATATCAACGTTTGCAACTTGATCCTATAACTTCAAAAAAACCCTGGATGGCACTAGGCATGATCAAAACTCTGAGACTCGGGCGCGAAAAACGCAAAATTGCCCACTAAGCAGCCAAAAACCCTAACCTAACAACGCAGAAAGCAGGAAAAGAGGGGGTCCCCGTTAGCAATGAGGTGATGTGTGAAAAGGTCACAACACTACCCTACTCTATTATAGTTTCTTACCACTTCGAATGTTTTCTTGCTAGGAATACAGAAGATGGAAAATTCATTTACCAAGTTCAAAGTGAATAAGTTTTGTGTCGCTGAATTAGAGAATGAATGTATATACTAATTACAATACTAGAATTATCACTAAATTATTTCCTCTTCATGTTTGTTTCAATTATTTAGTCTTAGAGTGAGTGGCTTGAGGTTCCTTTGTGCTTAGTGCTGACCAATTAGAGCTGAATTCAACTGCTACAATTAGGACAGTTGTTATTATTCATTTATTTTAAATCACAAAATCACACCTCCCTGGTCTCCCTAAAAACTAGTGTTCCAATCACTAAATTATTTCCTCTTCATGTTTGTTTCAATTATTTAGTCTTAGAGTGAGTGGCTTGAGGTTCCTTTGTGCTTAGTGCTGACCAATTAGAGCTGAATTCAACTGCTACAATTAGGACAGTTGTTATTATTCATTTATTTTAAATCACAAAATCACACCTCCCTGGTCTCCCTAAAAACTAGTGTTCCACCAGCGTTGGGGAAAAGGGGACAAAGGGCCTAAGTTTGGGGACGGCGGCGGGGGGGTGGCATTGATATGCATATAGTACTTGAAAAACTAGTTGCGAAAAGATGTATAAGAATTATATTTCAACTAAAACTTTGACAAATTAGACAAATTAGTAAAATTATAAAATAGCAAATACTAAATACTAAGATTTCTTGAATACTAAATAAAATTTGACAAATGAAATTATCAAATTGGAGATTTCTATTATATCGAATATATCACAAAGATGATTACATCATAACAATGAGTAGCATAAAAATATCATAAAGATTATTACAAATTTACAATTACTAGCATGATATGAAAATAAGTACAAATGTCAAAAATAGAGGATTTGAGGGGGTTTTGTAAAGCATATAGGGCATGGATGGGACCCACATCCAATTAGGGTTTTACCCTAACCCTAAAATCGCAATTAAAATTGAAATTAAAAAAAAAAAATTGCACTTTTTTGACGTTTCAATACATTTGGCGACGCGAAATGCCCAAGCATCTCTAAGGCACTTGAGGGACACTTGTGTGTCCTCGAGATGTCCCAAAGACGCCTGGGCGTTTCCCTGTCTCCAGACGTTCTGGCGGACCACCGATAGTGGTGGTGGTGGGACGGCAGGGGATGCCCCATCTCGAAAACGTGGGCCTCGGGGGGGGGGGGGGGGGAACGCATCCCCATGGTTCACTACTAAATACTCAAGGATCGAAATTGAGGGACAACTGCTCACTTTCTCTTTGTAAATATGGTTTTGTATGGCGGTTGCGCCTTCAAGCCAATCCACCAATGTTGCAGCTCTCCTCTCTTTGTTTCCTTAACTTATTTTGCTAAACTCTATCTTGCATTATTTACATACATTGGGCACAAACTCTTTAATAGACAACAACCATTGGCCTTCTTCTTCCTCATCTAGCATATAGATAGTACAAATAATGTACAATCTCAACATTCTACAACTAAATATATCCACATATAGAGGCACTACTAACTTGAATGCATGGCCTCACACTTTATCTATGATTTCCCAAAGGCCCATAGCTTTCAAGCTTTAGCTTTTTAGCTTCATCTTGAAGGGTTTCATTACTTTATAAAAGCCATCCCTTTGTACCCAGTTTGGAATTTATGCTCAACTTCAAGTCTTTCTTATTCATGCCTTGCTTTGAATTGTAATTTGAGACTCCTTTAACTTCTATTGCACTTGGAGGTGTGTTTAGTTCATTTTGTCAATGAATTACTCAGCCCTTTCTAATTCTGAATTAGCCTTTTCTTTGTATTCATCAACAAGTAATAAAAATACATGAATAATATTAGAAAAGAAAACCAAGTTTCAAAGTGAATATTTAAGATTCATGTTGGTGAATTAGAAATGGCATATGTTTGCTAATGATGGATTCACTACATTTTGTCTTCTTCATGTTTGTATTCATTTCATTTTGTTTGGGTGTGAGGGCCTTAAGGTTGTCTTGTGTTTGAAGTGATAACAATTTAGAACTTTGAACAATACAGTTACTACAACTGATCCAACTAGTTCATTTTGAATCGTACCTCCCCATTCAATAGTCTCTTGCTCCCTAAAAGTTTAAAGATTAAAAAATTGTGGGCACAACTGCCAATTCTCTTTGAAATACCATCATAATTGCATGGCAGCTGCTCCCTCAAGCCAATCTACCAATGCCCCAACATCTTCTTGGAATTCTACTTAGCCATTGGGTGCAAAGTCTTAATGGAAGGTAAAAATGGACCTCCTTCTTCGCCATCTATAATAAGATGGCTCAAAAAATATTTGCATTCTCAACATTAACAATTGAATAAATATTTATATATAGAGACATGTCTAGCTCAAATGCATGGCCCCATACTTGATCTATGATTCCTAAAAGCTCAAAACTTTAGCAGCTTCAGATTTTAGCTTGGACTTGAAATCTTTTGTTGCTAAAGTAAAAGCCATAACTTTCTCTCCAATTCGAAACATCGTGTACATAAGAATACAAAGGAAATACCCTAGAGAAAACCAACAATTGGGAACATGTCTAAAACATTCAAAAGAGAGCCTTCTATTGCTCTATCGACAAAAGAATTGCTTACAAGAGTGTACATCTCAAAATCAGATCTCCTAGTTTTAGCAACTTGCCACTCTTCTGCTAGAAGCTTGAATATGCTTATGAAATAAACCAGCTCTTAACATTCTTTATAAACCACCTACATGTTGTTTTTCCCCTTCCTATTACTCAATGTTATCACTATTGTATATTTAAGCATGCAAATAGACTTAAGACCTTAGTGTAACCATTCAGATTACAAATTGAAATCTAACTTTGATCAAATACAAATCAATAACATATCCTAAAGCTTCCTCAAAGTACCCAATAATGTATATGTTGAAGTTGCCATGATCTAGGAAAATCTTTCAAGCTATTTTCCTTGAATTAGTTGAAGACCAACTTGTTGATGTGTTTTTTAGGCACTTCAAACACAGAGAATAAAATACCAAAGTATTTTACCCTTTCTTGAACAAAATCAACTAAGACAATTCCAAGGTTTCTACGGTAAGCTCTTGACATGTGGGTAACTCAATGGTTTGATGTGAATTGTTGTTTTCACTTGGGGACTTACACAATTGTTCTTGAAGATTTTAAACTTATTATGAATGGAGTAGGCTTGCCCATGATTTCAAATGACTTGTGGTTTTGCAATTTGATCTCTCAATTTACTTCTAACAAAGATTTTCAAATAAAATGCCAAAGGATGAGGGTTTAAAAGTTTTATTCTAATCCTATCTTAAACCTAGAATGCAAGATATAGTGAATGATTCAATGAAATTCAACTAAGCTAGGTATTGCCATAAAAGAACAACTCTACACAAGCTTAGTGCAATCATTGAAGGTAATTTTATAGATGTTCAAATTCATACTAAGCAACATCAACACCATCAATTGGATGCATATCAATGAGCAAGCACAAATTGAAGTTAAGTTAGATTTATATTCTAGTTGACCACACAAGGCAAACTCACAGTCAACAAGAAGCTAGTGGTATGGATAAGCAAATTTCATTCAAATGCATTCAATAATTTCTTTCCTTCAATCTACAATACTAGAAACAAATTCTAATCTAAATTTTGGAGGTAAGAACCACACAATGCTTCAAATCTCAACAAAATCACCAAACTTCAATGATTAAATTCAAACTTGCAGCATATAGGCGACAATTCTCAAAAATCTCTCTTACAAATGAGAGGCAAATGGGTTTATAGAGTCTCAAATTAAATGTATGGTTGAGATTCATGGGCCAAGTTCATGCAACATTGCCCTAATTAGGGTTTACATCAAAAAGTGGAATAAAAAAAGGTCCAATGGGATGATGCCCAGTCATCAAGTAGGCCTGCATCCCTCTCTCTAGTTGCATACTAAACGAATTTAGCCAAGATTGAGTTGAGTTCCTCCATCGTAACATTGGGTAGACCTTCCTGTTGCAAATCGATCACATCCAAGGCATCTGAGCAAGCATCGAAAATGCTCTCCCAATCCAGCATCAGCTTCTGCAAGTTGTTGATGTGAACCATAAGAGAAACCAAATCATCCAGTTGATTCTTCCTTATAGATTCCAACTACCTGAAGTAAATAAACTTCATATTCTCTTTCAACTCTTCCAAGTTCAAACTATTGGAAGCGTGGACATCTTGTCCCAATAATCCTTCAATAGATGTAAGGATCTTAGATTGTATCTCTTGAATTGATCCTTCCATCTCCATGCACTCTTGCTTTGCATGATCATAAACTAACTTTCACATGGTCAAAGAACAATACCAACCATGGAAATCATAAACATTGCCCTCCTGAACAACTCCCTTCTAGATCAATGTGGACATAGGAATTCACTTCAACACCTTGAAGTGAGGTATAATCTTTTCCTGCACTAGTTGGAAATCTTCCCAAACTCCTTCCAAGTACTACATCCTGAATAAGAGCATCATTGTCTTGTCAAATGCTTGGACAAACCAAGCTACAAAATCATCTACTTGTTTTGAAACCTCTTCTATCCATTTTCCAACCTCGTGATATGTATTCCTCATTTCCTCATATTATCGAAGGGGGATCCATGAGCAATAGCAATGGGTGAGACAAAGGTAGGATTCTCATGCCCTAGGGAATTCATCCTTTCAATATATCTCTTGTTCTCACTCTCAAGCATCTCCTTTTCAATAGCCTTGTCTAATTGTGCCTCAATTGCCTTGACGGTATCATCTAGTTCCTAAAATTCTTGCTTCTTTGTAGTAGGTCCAAGGTCAATTGTGGTAACCTGATAATCCATAGGAATGATCACATCTCTAGTCTTAGTAATCCTAGAGAACATCTTCGCCGCCTTCTTCTCTTTTTCCTTGCCAATCCTAGCTAGGAAGTTATCAATATCTTCTATGGGTTGCGCCTCTATCACTTTCTTCTTTTCCATGCTGCTCAACAACCAATCCGAAATAGTAGAGAATTACATCCCATCTTTGAGGTGTTGATCTCCATCAAGCCCTCGCAAGGCTGAAATAACACCATCTTTTGTATCTTTCTCCTTGGTTAAATCCACCACGTTGTTGCCCAAATCGACCTCAAGTTGAACTGTGGGGGATCTTGGCTGCTATTCATCATATTCATGTGGATCCGATTGTGTTGTAGCATGTAAGTCTCGATCATTCTCCAGTAGGATTTCCACGTCGGAACCCTGTTCAAACTCATTGTCCTTCTTTGTCATATCATTCTCCTTCATGGATGAGGATCTCATGGTAGATTGAGGAGTGTTAGACTTATGCTTCTTGTGCCTTGACTCTTGGCTAATAATCTCCTTTGCTTTTATTTGTGATTTTCCATGCATACCTTTCCTTCTTTTGGGAGCCTGACTCTCCTCATCATTGTGTGTTCTAATATTGCTTATTGTCCTTTCAACATCGTTGAGAAAGGACTCCTCATTTCTCATCTTCTCATAGGTAAAGGTGACCTTTAGTTTTCTCAGCTCATTGATGTATTTATCTACCCATTCAGTAATCATTCACATCTCTCATCCAAACATTTAAATCTACCAACTCTGGTTGTATCCAACTAGGCAACAAGATAGGCTTGTCTTTCTCCTTTGCATATTGTGGATGGATGTGATCCCCATCATCTTGCACTTGATCTAGAATGGAGAAAAAGTCACACCTCTGTAAAGCGGAAAATCGAACCCTAAGTGTTCCCCCCCCCCCCAACTCCAAGGAAGGAGAAAGGAGGTCACTAGGGTTGACGGTTTTCACTTAGGAGAGACTTTACATTCAAAGGAGGGGTTGAGGCCCACAAGATCCAATCCCACACAATGCAAGACTGGATTCTAAATGAGTTTCAAGGGTTGAGACAACAAGGATACCCTCCTTTGTAAAGAATGTAGATAGACAGATTGAACTAGGAATGTATGTGAAAGTAAGAAAGATTAGCTTGCAGACAGAAATAGAAACATGGGATGAAGCTGCGGACCTGGAATTAGTAGTAAAATGTCGAGACGGTGCTGTCCTGCAAATTTGAGCGAAAGTTGACGGGACAATGGCGCACGAAGTGCACACGGTCCTCCGAAAAATCCGTGAAACGAAGGGGGATCTGTTCGTCTCTGCACAAGGGTTCCAGATCTTCAATTACAGCCGCGTACCTGCAACCTACACACAGAAAAGAGAGGACGATTGGGGGGTTAGGGATGAGGGGTTTGCCTTTAGGTCAAACCCCGGTTTTTGGAATTAACCAAGAAATGAGAATGCTGTAAATGTAAATGTTTGTAATGTAAACAAGTACTGATACCTTGTTGTAAGAATGTTTGTATTCTTACATGCGAAGGTGTAATAATGTTGTATGTTGTAAGTTGTAAGTGATCTCCTCTTCAATGGTTGAATCCTTGTCTTGAATACAACACTTAGCCTTGAATGGATACTTAGAATGCTCAATTGCTTGAAGGAATGCTTGAATGCTTGAATGTTTGAATGTTTGAATATCGCTTTCGTCTTTTTGCACACATATGTCCTCCTCCCTTTTGAGAGGGGAAAATGTAGTTTATATACTTGTTAATTAGGGTTAGGAGACTGATTTTTCCGACCTTAGGCCGACCTAGAAAGATTATTTTCCAATTTGCAATCTTGAAGACCCGATGCCCAACAAGAGACCGGGCCCAAAATAGGGCCAGGGACCAGGGCGCTGGGCGCCATGGTCCCACCTCCCGGGACAGGAGGGTGCAAGGAGGATCAGGCCAAGGTGCAGGAAGATGCAGTTTTTGATGTCGTAAACAGGTTTCGGGGTCTCCATTCAGGTTCAACGTTGCGCCGCTATCGTGAAGACCCAAATGTAGTCGAAATTGCAAGTGTCGCAATTTTAGGACGCTACAACCTCCTCATGGATTCCACTGACATACGAGACCACATCTTCCTTCTAACTGCGAACTCATCCATGAGATTGGCCCAATAGTCCTCGATGTCAATCTTGTGTATAAATTTCCCTCCCTCAATTGTTACAATTCTCTGAAATGGATCAAATCGATCCCTGCCTCTATAGATTCCAAGATGAAAGAATTCCAATTCCCCATTACCTGTCTCTGTTGTGGTTACGATGTGGCATAGCTCCATCATCTTCCCAAGCGTGATAGGAAAAGTTATCCTCGTTTTGTGCTTCGCCTTTTGGATGAAATCATACTCTAAGAGCTACCTCACTACCTCAAGTAACACCATTTTATCTATCGGATACCTAGGAAGCTTGTATGGTTTTGACCCAAATCCCTAAATGTTTAGCAATGTTAAGGTAGGAAACTAGATATACCATGATCTGTATTTCTCTGAGTGTTGTTGGTGAAAGCATCGTTCACCCTCCTTTAATGTTCAATCTCATGTAGGTGGAGTTATGGGTAGCACTCGTAAACTCTCTATTGTCATGGCTTGTTCCCAACTTCACCCTTGCATATCAATCCTTTTATATACAATGTCTTGCAAGCATGTAGACTAGGTAGGAAGTCATGTAGATTGTCTTCGTTTTTTTCAAACCTCTCAACTAGATGTCAAGGTTGTCAATTATAATCTTCGCCCAGATGATCATGACTACTCCTCCTACTATCTCTTCAATAAAATAATACATCCATGTCTCAAATAGCACCCCTTGAGGTGCTCCCATGATTCGATTGAGTAGAAATATCAAATCACTGTACTCCTCCTTGAAGTTTGAGCATAAGAGTTTCTTGGGTAACTATTGTGACGTTTTCACACATCGCCCCATTCCAAATGGGGACCCATGTTTTTTGCTTTTTAGGGTTTGTTTTCTAGGTCTTTTAGGGTTTTGTCAGTTGGCTTTTGCAATTTTGAGTGCTGTCGGGGAGATCATGGATAGCAGGTCCTGCTTGAGTGAAGTCCTGATCCTAAAAATTGGCTAAGTCTGGAATGTCCTGGTCCTGAAATTTGGCTAAGTCTGAGAGTCCTGATCCTGAAATTTGACTAAGTCTGGAAACTGAAAAACCTCAAAAAACTAGATTTTGCAATATAACTCCTGGAGGTCTGAAACCACTCTCAAACATCCTGAAAGTATATATGGAATATAACTTACTTTCTTATACTTAAATGTTATATATTCCATAAAAATTATCCTGATAGAGAGTTCAAAAGGTCAAATTTCGCTCTTGTCCTTCATTGAGGATCCAGAGCGAATTTCGCTCCTGTCCCTCTCCAAGGGACCAAGGAAAAGCGCTCTTGTCCCTCACGAAGGGTCCAGGGCGAAAAGGCTTATTTGAGTCATTCTTGGCCTTGATTGGTCAAATTGAAACGTCAAGGGCATGGTGAAAGATGAATTACACATGTTAGAGCATCCAGGCTTAATTAAAGGCAATGAAATGATGGAGCTTTTGTCTAAAAGGATAAATTCGCCCTTGTCCCTCCTTGAAGGACCGGAGCAATTTTCTTTATACACACCTTTTTAGACCTTTTTGGACAATAACTTTTATTCATAGCATGAAGTAAGGAGAAATCTTCCCTAGCAAAGGAATTTCGAGATGAAAAGTGAAAAGATTTGGCCTAGAGGGCAAAATTCGCTCCTGTCCCTCGTTGAAGGACCGGAGCTTGAATTTCAAAATTTGCATTATCCTTGCAAGATTAAAGTGATTTTACGATTTGAGGAGGTCAAGGGAGGCATGTTTTGTCCGTTGAATATAACTTGAGTGGACCACAAAGGAGGGAATCAACCCAAAAGACAATAATCGCTCCTGTCCATCTCCAAGGGACCAGGGCGAAAATCTTGGGAGAGCCTATTTTGCCTTGAGGAAAAAAGTTAAGCATGCATAGAATGAACAATGGGGATCATTGCTTACCCAACAACATGAATTGGCAATTTAAAAGATAAAGATCAAGGACAAAAGTAGAAAATCGCTCCTGTCCCTCACCAAGGGACCAGGGCGAAAATGTTCTGAGGCACACTCCTTCTAAAGATCAAGTGAATTAAACTCAAAGTTCCAAATAACAATGCCATTTTGGACGCCAAGGATGAGATTTTGAACGTGAAAGCAAGGAATACAAGGTTTAAAATGCAAGAGCGCTCCTGTCCCTCTCCAAGGGACCAGAGCGAGGTTATTGACATTCGTTATTTTTTACCATGCTTGGGCGTTAATATCCTCCAAATCGCATTAGATGCCAAGTTCGCTAAAAACTTCGAAATATTTTAAAAACTTTAATTAAATTGGCATTTAATAAAGGTGCATGGGTATTTAATAATTAATTTGAGCCTTAGAAAATTGATTTTTTTAATTAATTGAGGCATTTGAAATTAATTATTATTAAATTAAAATTAAAAGATAGAGCGCTTGAGGTATCATTTTAATATTTTGTCAAGTCGGCCTTCTTCTTTTATTAATTTTTGTTTATTTTGGGTCCTATTTTACCAAGTCGGCCTATGGGGAGGTAAAATGGTGAGCGCTCTATATATTTGGGTGTGTTGTTCATTATTCAAATCATTCACTCATTATTTCAAGTGCGATTTGGAGGGCAAAGAAGAAGTGCAAAAGCTGGCCTATTTGGAGCAAATTTTCCTGTGTTGAAGACTTAAGGTGGTGGAGTTGATGCTTGTGAAGACTAAAGGAGGCACATTTTGCTAAAGGGAGTCTTGATCTACATTTTGCCTAGCAAATTCACCTTATTTTTGCATCATTTTTTTAGAATTAATTCTCAAGTGGAGGTATGGCGAGATCATCCTAGTCCCAATGTTGAAATTTTGAATTTTGAACTTCAAGTTTTGAAAATTGCGTAGTTAATTAGGAAATGATAACTCAAGATTTATCATGAAGTTTCCTAATTAAAATCTTAAATCTTCCTTTTGAATCCTAATTTCTACACTTCAAGATATATTATTAATTGTGAAATGTTGTGTAGGTATCAAGATGGCGACTCCAAAGCCCGGAGGATCTACAAGTCAACAGGTTCTCATCAAGGACGATCAAGCAAGGAGAAGGGCGACCTCCTCCAGTCTAGCATCGACAAGGATGGCTTTCTTTGATCCAGCATCATCAAGATAAGGGCGACCTCTTCCAATCCAGCATTCCAAGGCGAGGTACATCATCATCCTACAAACCAAGGACAAGGGCGACCTCCTCCAGTCTAGCATCGACAAGGATGGCTTTCTTCGATCAAGCAAGGATAAGGGCGACCTCTTCCAATCCAGCATTCCAAGGCGAGGTACATCATCATCCTGCAAATCAAGGACACAAGAAGTCAGAGCAAGGGTTCGTTGAAGAAGCATATAGTTCCAGATGAGTTAATTAAAGCTAGCTTCTCAACAACATCAAATTGAATATCTACCAAGCTACAAGTGTCAGACGAGTTGGCATCCTAGTCATCACTCCTCCAGTCGGATTGGTCCACCTCAACAATGTCCAGATTCAATGTACCTAACTCATAGAAGGTAGCACAAACTTCGATGTACCTACCCCGGCTATCCATTGGTCGATTTTTCCAGAGAGGACATGTGTCCAAGCAATACAATTTTATCATTGGTCAAGCATTAAATGTTATGTAATGGTTGTAACAAACCCTAATTAGGGTTTTCATTGTTGAATCTTGGCCATTCATCTCGAATTGATCTAAGCCATCGAATTGTATTGAGGGCACTATATAAGCCCTGGCATTTCATTTTGTAAAGGGAACAATTAGAATAGATAGAAGCAGTTAATAGAAGACAAATAGAGTGTAGTTAGAAGGTGATTAGCTAGTTGATAGAATAGCAATTAGAGTAGGGTAGAGAGAGAAGGCAAAGATTGTTGCCAAGATGTTGTTGTAAGAGACTTGTAACTTCATTGAAGAAATGGTGAAATTTATGGGTCGATTCAACAATTTGCATGGTCTTTATACTTCTTATATTTGATTTCATGTTATTAGATGAGTGGAAGAAATGTGCTTGATTGATGGAGGAATTCATATATCCATACTACTAGCAGTTTGTTGATTGCAGACTTGCCTTGTGTAGTCAACTGGAATCATTCAACTTAAGCTTAACTTCAATTGTCACTTCTTTATTGATATGCATCAACCTGATGGTGTCTATGCCGGCAGTGATGATTTGAGCATCATAAAGCTTTCCTTCGAAGATCGCACTAACCTTGTGGAGATGTTCCTGTGATGTCAAAACAAGACTTAGTTAGAATTTCATCAAAGATCATTCATTGCTCTTACATTCTTAGTGTTAGGATTAGATTCTTTCCTCGCCCTCATCTTTTTCCTTTTTTTTTTTTCCTTTTTCAAAGCTAGTAAGATCCTGTGTTCCAGCAATATTCAAAGCAGATCAGAAGTTCAGTCATCAAATGTAAGTCCCCTTGTGATTCCAGCAAATCACATCATACCACAGAGAGCTTATCCACACGTAGAGATCCTACAACGAAGAACCTTGAAGTCATCCTGATTGATCCTTTTCGCGATATCTTCAGCATTCGGAGGCTTTATTCAAGAGAGGATAAGGTACCCTTGGGTATTTTATTTTGTGTTTGATAGTGTACAAAATACACGTCAACAGTAACCTAGAGTGGTGACGCCTTGTCTCAAGAATCCACTTCTTGTTGATATCTATCATACATGACTTTGATCTTCTTTCAAATTTTGCTTGCGCTTCTTCCTTGGTTCTCTCTTGCATGTCTGTACACCTAGGGATTTTGAATACTTCCCCAATTGACTCCTCAGCCAGGTATGCAAGCACTATCCCCTTAGGTGATTTGATCATTCTGGTTTGTGGATCATAATGCTTTGCACACTCCACTACGAGCTCATTGCACTAAACGGATGGTGGAAAACCAGCTGTGTCGTAAATTCCACTCTTCATGATATTAGCCACCAAAATGGATGGAAGATGATTCTTCGTTCCAAACATTCTTCGCCTCATCCACTTCATGTTTAGGTACTCCATGTTGGTATCACCTATCTTCTTCCATCGGGATGTTCTTTGTGACTCTGAATAGTAGCCTTCTTGCACAATCTTCAATTGATTCTTCCTCACTGATATCCCTGCTTTATACATGGCACCTGTATGAAGTTGGAAGTTAATATCATGACAAAATAATTTTGAAAATTCATTTTCAGAATTACCCTAAGTTCTAATTTTTTAGAGATCTTCAACTTTGTGAGCTCAAAATCATAAATTTAGACAATGTATAATGCGGATTCTGAAAAATGGATGAATTTCGATCTAATAAGGCATATTGCCTCTCATAAAACCTGATCTTCAGACCTAAAACAAGTCTGATCGCAATAACTAAGTCTGAAGACACCTTCCAACACTCAAAAAATGGGGTATTTTGATGTAAAATGTTCTTATCAGCTCTGATTTTCTGAGTTTGGAGGTCTGAAACACCTCTGTAACTGCAACTTTAATGGCTGGGATCACTCAATAATCATGGTGCCACATACACTTGGTGCAATTTTGCCCCAATCAGCTGGAAATGAACACGCCTGAGCACAAACAATGGCTGGGACAATGATTTGGAACAACAAACAAGGGCTGGGAATAATACAATGGGAATCAATGGTGGCTGGGAACGTTGTCACAGCTGGGAAAGATGTCTTCAACATCAATGGGGCCACCTCTAAATGCTTAAACTAGCCACCAACAATGGCGCCACAAGGGGTTTTGGACAAAATCGCCTTTACTCCAGCTATAGTTAACCTTTCTTTGTCTTCTTCCAGCTCTCTAACTGTCAAATCAGTCATAATATAATATAATATAGGTGCTGGACTGTATGTTTTATTCATGTTTTAACCTTGTGAATTCACCGCACAGCCAATGTGAGATAAAAATCTGCCTTTACCAACCTAATGGAAAATCAATGTGCATTGGCATTTCAACACTTGGCACATTTTCCCTTGTTTGATCATTAAATATGTGGTAGGGGAAAATCGATGCTAATTGGGACACGCTTGCCTTTAAAATCTCACTTGAATTTAATCACCAATCACTTGGGGAAATTCGAACTCCATCTGGACACATATTTTTCACTTAATCTTACTCCAACTTGCAAATCATGGCCTTGAGGGGAAAATCGATCCTCATCTGGACAAGTTATTTTCATCATTTAATTCATTTTCGCCGACGAATCCACTCCAAGGAAAAATCAATGGCCATCTTAACAAATCAATTTGATCATTTCATGCAAAAATATCCCCTGGTGGAAATTCGTACCTCATCAGGACTCGCATTCCCATCAAAATTTTGTCAAAATCCATCAAAACACTCTCCAGGGGAAAATCGAACTCCATTTGGACAAATAAACTTAGTCATTTTTAATCATTTTGTCACCAATGGAGAATTGACCTCCATAGGGACAACATAAATTCATCCATATTTCACTTTGTTCCACTTATTTTCCCTCTAGTGGAGATTTGAACCCCATTTAGACTCACAAATTCACTCAAACTTGGTTATTTTACCTGCTGGTGGAAAAACATAGGTCATCGGGACACAGTTTCCTTGTACATTTTCGCTCTTGAAGCCCTGGTGGAAAGCGACCGCCATCAGTACAACCTCAGTGGAGATTCCAGATGCATTGAGATTTTCCTCAAAAATACTTGCAAATTCAGTCCATGAGGGGAACAACGCACCTCATCGAGACAGACCATTTTCATCATTAAATAACTCTTTTTGCTCAAAAATGGAGTGGAAAATCATGCTCCATTGGGACAAAGCCCATTTTCACCTTTATTAATCACTGGAAAAACACCTCCCATCAAGACAACTCATTTTATGCCTTAATTTCATGGGGGAAAAATGTCTTCCCTCGGGACTCTGATGATTTTCACACTGTAAAGGCCCAAACTTATCAAATTTTGTCATTTCATGCAGTGAAAATTCTATTTCCATCGGGACTTTTAACATCTTAACTAGATTTGAGGGTTGGAAAACAAGGGTCCATCGGGACTTTGTGCACATTTGACTTAATTCTACCTCCCAAGAGTGGAAAAATGACTCCTATTAGGACTCTTGATGCTCTAGCACAAAATACACACCAACTTGCAACATATTAAAACACATTACGCTCACATTATAAAGCAAGTTGCAACCTCAAACGCTTAGAAAAACTTAGGATCACCTTGACATTTTAACAATTTTCAAACACTTTGATCCTATTGACTTCAAAACTCAAAATTTAAACATTGCTTGCACATTGAACACCTCTGGACATGATCATGTCAAAAATGAGACACAAGCATTGAAAGCTCAAAATTGCCACTTAACTGCCAAAAACCCTAAACTAACAAAAGCAGAAAGCAGGAAAGAGGGGGTCCCCGTTTGCAATGGGGTGATGTGTGAAAAGGTCACAACACAACTATCAAACTTGTAAACATTAGCTGCAAAGCTTCAGGTGTCTTGGCAAGTTCTATATGTTGAGGACAATGCAGGGTTCCAACTTGTTCTAATTTTGCAAATAACACAAGTGATTCTAGGGGCTTTGCTCTATTCTATAGTGAATATCAAATCGGCCAGTTTTCTTGCCACTCTAAACCTGAAAATTTAGCTTAAGGTCAAACTTTAGGCATAGATAAAACCCTGGGAGTGTTGTAAATTGTCATATAAATGTATCTCAACTATGGACCCATGCTTTTCAAGTTAAAAACTATGGTTGCGTCTTTTCAGTGCTAGAATAATGACATAAGTGCCATTTATTTGGGATGTTGCTGATATTGTATTCCCTTTTCTTTACTCAAGCCTCTTTCTGAAGGGTGGACTCCTCTAGTGATGAAAATTGTAAAATGACAATAACAACAATAACTGAATAAGCTTTCAATCATATAAATGTTCGGCCACATGACCATAAATAAAGCTTGTCATTAAGGTCTGAATCTTCCTCAACATCATACCACTAAACTATTTCCAACCTTAATTGTGGACTCAGCAGAAAATGCATTGAGTTCTAAAAATCATCTCTCACTATGTCCTTTCATAAATCTCAGCATATTCTGTAAATGAAAGGCTTCCAATACATACCCAGCCATAACATAACGTCTCTGAAAAGATTGCCAGTGTTGATTACTTTTCCACAAGGTCAAGAAGGTCACTGTAATACTGCTGAAACAAAACCAATCTGAAAACAAATTTTCGAATTTCAAAAAGAAAATGCTTTTGATATGTTTTCTAATAACAAACAATAGAAATATGTTATGGTACCATTAGTACAGAAAATAGCGAACTCTCACAAGTGATCCATGCCCAATTGTGGAAATGCACTAATCTTCTTGTATAAAGAAGACTCCTATTACAATATGTCTTGACATGCCTCCAGACAAGGAATCCCTCCTCTATAATAAGACATGCACCTAAAAACAGACTGTAAAAGAATAAAAGTCTTGCTTAATTGATGATGTATCCAGAGGAAACCCTTCGTATGCTAAGTCTGGGTGGTATTTATTAAAATTCAAGGATAGTACCTCAAAGTTTATTAAGAAAATAGGTCACACCATGATTAATATGGTATGTCTGCTCACTATAAAGGGAAAAATGTGAACTACCATGAATAACGTGGTATGGCTGCTAGCTATGAAGGGAAAGATGTGAACTGCCATGTTGTGTTAGTCATACAGCTAATTGTTGAGATAAAATCTAAACACATAATTGAAAATATTAAGCACCCTCTAACTCAAGATTCTTATGAGTAAGAGCAGTATTAAAAGAGATATCGTCTCTCAGTCTGTTATATTTAATATAATTGACATTCCTCATTTTTGAAGAATTTTTGACATGGTAACTGAGAGTAATAGGCAATTATAGCGCTCTAAGATGGCAATATGAAACCTTACAAAGCTATGGTGGATTAGCTTTGACCCAATGTATCATATCCTAGACAAAGACTCTTACTGTTGTCATAAATACTAGGAACATTTATAGAGGCCCTTGGGGTCTTCAAAATGTTAAGGATTGCAGCTTAATGGTTATTGTGTGTGTTACGCAGAGGGCCACTATTTTGAGTTAATGCAAGTATTAACCCCAATAGATAAGGAATAGAGATATTAAAGCTTATGGGAGCAAGGCGGATGGTTATCATTACCAAACCTAAATCCATAATGTGGTGATTGAAGAGGTACCTGAACAGAACTCATCTTCATGTCAAGATCTCTCTACTCAGAAATTTGATGAGTTGCACCATCATGTCTCCCCTTCTCAAGGATAATTCAATTGTTATCATGAGTTGCTTCCCTTCCCTCTTTATAATATTAGCTGTGACCCATGCCACATGTAGTGTCTACCATAGTTGAACTACTCACCAAAACCAGAAACTCGCCAAGCCCTGAAAAAAAAACTCGGGAAAAACTCAACCAATAATCGACAAAAACTCGGGAACTTAAAAAATTGCTTAAATTTAATTAGAAATGCATTTTTTTTGCAAAATTCAATGAGAAGATGCATCCCATGAGTCAATAAATGAGAACACAAAAGAAACAAGCTGAGTCTAGATATATTTAAAAGGAAAGTGGGTACAAAATCGCATCCTCATGAGGAATGTTGATGGCTGGAAGCAAAATAGTAAATAGTTTTTGTAGAACTAAAAGTAAATAAATCAATACAGTTACATCTTCCTCTTCCCAACTCTAGTAAAAACTAGGGAGGGGGTAGAACTAGAGGGTCTAGTCCTAGATGTTTGTTGTGGGCATGATTGTGCCTCCTCGCTCAGTATGACTAGCTCAGGCTGTGGCTCATCCTCCATCCTAGATGTAGCTTTGCCTCTAGCTGCACCTGGCACTAGCAATGACTCCTCATCCTCCTCAATGTCATCCAATGTGAAACCAAATCCACCCCCCTCCTCCTCCGTAGCCTGTCTCTCCAAATCATTGGTGTTATCCTCTGTAATCAATGGAGGTTGCTCCTACGATGTCCAATCATTGTAAGGATCTATATCATTTCATGTCAAGTTCTCCTTGATGGCTGTCATAATATCCTTGCTTTGCTGGACCATGTCTTTAGCACTGGGAGCTCTACTATCAGTAAAATTCAAATCCACAAAATTAGCATCATAACCATAAAGTGCTTTGAAGGGCAACATACCAATCAACATGAGATGAGTGGTATTGTAGCAATACTCCCCCAAGTGCAGCCACTTAATCCATGTTGTTTGTTGACTTGTGACATAGTTTCCCAAATAACCCTCAATCCATTTGTTCGCTATTTATGTTTGCCCATCTATTTGAGGATGGCAACTGGTGCTATGTCAACTTTGTCCCTGTCAAACAAAATAGCTCTTGCCAAAAAATAATTAAGAACCTGCTGTCCCAATCACTTACAATTGCTTTTGGTAATCCATGAAGTCTGAAAATCTCTTTGAAGAACAAATCTGCCACTTGAGGTGCTTTGAAATCTGATGTTATGGCATAAAAATGAGCATACTTTGTAAGTCTATCCACCACCACATATAAGCAATCTTTACCTTGTACACTTGGTGATCCGGTAATAAAATCCATCGATATGCTTTCCCATATTTGATCTGGAACGAGTAAAGGCTGCAATAATCTTGTTGAAAACGCATGCTCCTCATTATTTTGTTGGCATTCCTTGCACTCTCTTATATGTTGCATAACATCCTTTTTCAATCCCTTCCAAGAAAAATGTTTCCCTTGCTTATATGTTTTGTAGAAGCCTGGATGACTAGCGAGTGGGGTGTTATGGCAAGCTTTCAAAATCTTTTCCTTCATTTTAGATTCAAGGGTGATGTATACTCGTCCTTTGTGAAGAATTAACTCATCCGCTACTTCGAACTTATCATCTTGCACTTTAACTTCTAGAATATCCTTAGCAAATGAATTCTTGACAAACTCAGTTGTAATTAATGAGCTCCAAACAAAGGATATACCAGAAATAGAATGCAAGTGAGGTTTTCTAGACAAACCATCAGCCATAAAATTATTATTCCCCTTTACATAATCAATATCAAAGTCATAATCTTGAATTTTGCTTACCCATTTTTGTCGCCTATCATTTAAATATCTTTGATTAAGAAAGTATTTTTAATCGTTGTGATCACTTTTGACCAAGAACTTGTTACATACCAAATTTGCCTAAATGTGGCCAAAGCACCTCCTTGAGCTTCCTACTCTCATATGCTATGGGATGTTTATTTTGCATCAAAACAGCCCCAGTTCCTTCACGGAGGCATCACATTCCAAAGCAAAAGGAAGTGAAAAATCTAGGATTGCTAAGACGGGGTATGAACTTATTACCTCTTTGAATTTGTCAAAAGCTTGTTGAGTCAGTGGAGTCTATTGTGACCAATTCACACATCGCCCCATCACAAATAGGGACCCCTCTTTTGCTTTTAGTCTTGGTTTATGTTAAGTTAGTTTGTTGAGTTCGATCCTTTTTGAGTGATTAAGTTTGAAGCTGATATCTCATCCAACGACTTGAGAGTTGGTTATTCACGTCCTTTGATAAGAATCAAGTGCGGATTTGCTTAGATAGGGTGGGGCATTTCTTTAATCTCTTCCATTGCTTGGAATACCTCTTTGGGACGGTTCATTCCCTTTGATGGTCAAGTTCAGCAAATTAGGAGGTTTTAATTTTCAATCAGATTTCATTTTCTTGGTGGTCTAGAGGTGTGATTTGACAATCTTGTGTGGTCTCCTTTGTTCAACAGCATAAGGTATTTACATTTTTTTGACGAAGGATATTGACAACACTCATCTTGGCGTACCTTCCCTGGCAATGACCGATTGCATCTCATGAACCCGTCCCTAGGCAATGTCAAAGTGCAACATAAGAAATCAAAGCGTCCCCAGGCAATGTCAAAGTGTGACATAAGAGATGAAACCCGTCCTTGGGCAATGACAATCAACGACATAAGAGATGAAATCCGTCCATTGGCTAAGGACGTCAACGACATAAGAAATGAAGGCGTCCCTAGGCAATGTCAAAGGGTGACTTAAGGATATCAACCTGTCCCTAGCCAATGTCAAAGAGCCACATAAGGATTTGAGACCCCCTTTTGGCAAAGACAAGACACGTTTTAATGCTACTTCCATGAGATGCGATTTGAATCAACACGATTTGTGAAAGCCCCACCAAGATTGATGATACAAGTTTTATTTAAATTTTGAATTTGAAATTCAAGTTGACCTTATAGGATTAATTGCAAAACATTAAATGATGGTTGCAAGTATGCTGAATGAAGGGATGCGATCTTTCTCCAAACACCTATAAAATGTGTTTGATCATTTCATTTGATCAAACACAAAATCGGTATTGCATCCATCAGCTTTCAACAATTCTAATCAGATCCGATTCAAGGCAAATGCATTTTTTTTGACGACTTTCAATTTGAAAGCAAAGACGACTACTAGAGGTGGCAAAATTGACCATTATCCACAATGAATCTATCCCCAAGGCCAGCATCACATTTGCCATTGCAAATCACAGCAAATTACCTCATAGGGAAGGCAATTTTGACACAAGAACACAACGAATGTGAAAGAGATCTACATCAAAGCTTGACAAGATCCTGCAATCAATCAAGGGTGTATTCATTTGAAAGACATACAATTTGGCCAAAAAGAACAATCGAATTGATATATCAGTTTGTTTTGAGATACATCGTAGGTCTGAAATAGGCTTATTTGGTCATTTTTTAAAATCGGACTTTGTTTAAAGCTGGTTCAGCTTCTTGTTTATCATTTTTATGTGATTTTGATCATTGGGTTTCTTCTTCATTACAATTTGATCATCTTAAGAGCATTTACAAGGTGTAATTCATCTGCATAAATGATCATATTTAATTAAAAGTCAAATTTGCAAGCTAGGGTTTTGACCTCGGTACCTAAGGGTTGTAAGCAATATTGAAAATTTTGATGGGTTATCTTTCTAGGGTAGAAGTGCTTAACCTAGGCGATTGATTCTACTTGCAAACAATAATAGCATATGATAAGACTAACTTAAACAACTCTCACAGGTAAAACATGGCAAGAGCACGGCAGGCCCTCATCAAGGAGGACTCGAAGGGAGATATGATGGAGTCCAAGATCACATCACTTTGGGGCAATATAGGAGATACCGACCTTGGCCAAATCAACATGAAGAAATTTCAAGGGCCGCTATACACCACCGAGCCTTCCAGATACTCCAAGATGATGATTGAGAGTGGCATAGTGCAGCACGCTTCCCTCCAATAGTACAGTATAATGAGTTGATGGTTTGAGTGTGCTAAACACTACGATACAAGCAAGAGGATGATAATAGCACCTAACGGTCGAGAGCTTGCCTACCTTTCAAAAGAGGCTATTAGTGAAGCTTTCCATTCAACAACATGATCTACAAGACCAAGGAAGAGGTGCAAGTTGTCTAGGATGATGATATCGACAAATGCCTAGAGATAAGTGACAAGTATTGGCTATTGAAGAGCAAGCCTAGATTGGCCAAGATGCCCGCTAAGCTCCACAAGATTGACTTCAAGGAAGAATTTGGTGATTTGATCACATTGCTCAACCGAATCGTGGGAACTCCTCATGCTTATCAGTTCGTGAGTTGGATGTTCTACTTCATCGAGATCATACCAAAAGAAAGAATCAACTGAGAAAGGATTATTAGCAGCAAACATTGATATACAACTCAAAAGGCTTGAGCAAACTAAGACCTTCTACATGAGTTCATACATCATATATTCACTTGCTAGAGCCCATGAATATGCAAGACTAACCTATAGAGGTCCAGTCGGCACAAGAACTGGAGAGTTGAGAGCATGTGAATCATACACACAGCTGCATTACCATAGCAAGACATTACAAAAGGGTGAATGATGCCTTCACTATGCACATCACAAGAATGTTGCAAGGTGGCATTCATCAAAGACTATCCCCACAAGCAAAAGAGCTAATAGAGAAGTTTGGTGCTTGATTTATCCAGTTTCCCAAGTTCACCTACATAAGAGTGCAAGGATGCTCTTGCCCACCTTACATGCTACCAAGATATCCTATCGATAAGTTAATATTGCTTGAGTTGGTGAGACAGTTGATGGCATATAACAAAGTATAGAAGAATAAACATAAGACAAGGGTTCCATTTCCCATTCCAGTTGCACGATCATTGGAAGTGTGTCCATCCTTGCAAGTAGCAAAGAAGGTGGATGAAGAATTGAAGTCTCTCCTAATCTCGTACTTTTCTAAAGACAGCTTTGATCCGTACAGAAGCATCAAAAGATCAAGCGGAAGAAGACATAAAAATAAGTTACAATTAGAAGATCATTTCATGAATGCTAAGGATGCTCTAGACATAAGGAAGAGAATGTGTTTGAGGCAATCAATTGATATTGTTTGAGCAAGCAAGGTCTTCAACATTCCCAATCAAGCACATGACAGTAGAAGGCGTCTCCTACCAATATATGAGCAAGAGAAAGAAAAAGAAGTGAAGGTCAATTGGATTGAGGTGGAGAGCACTGACTTGAAGGATTTAATGAAACCAATCCTATCATGCACAAGGCGATGGGTAGATGCTCAAACACATGTATTGAAGATCTAAGACACTCAGATTTGAATTGATGGGAGAGGTAGTCTTTCAATGATGAGATGGAAAGCGAAAGCCAAAATGGAAGCACCACACAATCAACTCATTCTAAGGGATCCAAGAGGAAAGAGATCAACAAAGAGCCTCCAAAAAAGAAGAATAAGTCAAGTTCAGGACATCACCCTTCCACTAGTACTTCCATGCACAAAGTAGAACTGAATCAAGCAGTTGTCCAAGAGGATCATCCATCTAGAGCAAGCATTGATCATGGCATGAATGAGTCCATAGAATCTACAATCCAGAACGGCAGGACAGACAAGGGAATGCAACCATTGCATCGAGACAAGATAGTCTCACCTAAGCTAGTCAATGACAAGGCAGGCTATGATACACATGTAAACATTGAAGATGAAGAACAAGAAGTTACATCTCCAGCCCAAGAAGACCAACAATTGAATGAAGTGCAAACCGGAGAAGAGAGATCAGCTATTCCTAAATGGCTTAGAGAAAGGTTAACAAGAGAGGTGATAGTAGAAGAGGATGATCTTGTCGATCTAGGCAGCTACCTAGATAGAAATCAGGAAACCAAAAAGAAGAAAGCAACCAAGATGTCAAAGATGACAAGAGATGGTGAAGGATCTCGGATAATTCAAATTGCCACTCCAAGAGTAGACAAGCCCGAGGATGAGATCACAGTGGAAGAGTATGACTTAGAGACTATTGATCTAGGTTCTCCCACCATTGATCAGGCATTGGAAGATATGAATGACACAGTAAAGATGGTCCACGACATGCTTAAGTTGGAAGTGGAGAAGAATAAGAAGTTGGAGAAGGAAAATAGTATATTAAGAAGTCATCTCCAGCAACTCAAGCTACCATTGAGGCAACATGATCCTTCGGCAATGGCACCACCATTGTCTCCCCCTGACGCAGTTGATGATCTTGAAAAGATGAAGGCCTCGGCACAACTGATGGATACTTGGATCAACAAAACTTTCAAGAGGGTGAATGCATTCATAGGAGAATTAGTAGGGATATTTGGTAGAGCTATGGCGATCCTTGAAAGAACTCAAACACTGGCAGCATAGGATACCTTTGTCTACACTAGAGATTTCACCATACCCATATTGCAAGTAATGAAGATGATGCTGAAACAAATGTTGGTGAGCGAAGGGATATTGAAAGATAGGCAATCACCCGATTTCCAGCAGTGATGTAATTTGCATCGCATGAGAAGGCTCATATTTGATGACATCGAGAACCTTGGAGTCGTCTCAAGTGATCCTTTTTGCTAATCTTCAACATTTGAGAAGTCTTTGTTCAAGAGAGAAAAGAGTATTCAATACTTTATTCTGTGTTTTATTGTGCATAAAAACACCATCAACAGAGTCCATGTAAATACTCCCTTCTTTGTTAGATTTGTTAAGGGGGCAGCGAGTTGTGAAAATCCCTTTACAAACCTTCTATAGTAATTGCATAATCCAACAAATCCCCTCAATTGTGTTAAGTTATTGGACCTAGGCCAATCTTGGATAACCTTGATTTTCTCCTCATCTACGCTCACTCCATGTTCACCAATTTTAAATCCTAAATACAAGATTTTTCGCAACCAGAACTCACATTTAGATACCTTGGCATAAAAGGACTAATTCTCTATGATACCCAATACTTCATCCAAATTTCGCAAATGGTCTTCCCAAGTTTTACTATAACCTAAGATGTCATCGAAGAAGACCAAAACAAATTTCCTTAATTGCAAATTAAATACCAGATTCATACATGATTGGAAGGTCGTTGGAGCGTTTGTTAGTCCAAAGGGCATCACCAAAAATTCATAGTGCCCATAGTGACACCAAAATGATGTCTTGTGTACATCCTCATCCCTGAACTTGATTTGATGGTAACTTGAACACAAATCAATCTTGGAGAAATACTTAGCCCCATGTAACTCATCGATCTATGGAATTGGGTAGCAGTTCTTAATGGTTCTTTTGTTGAGGGCTCGATAATCAAAACACATCCTCATAGTTCCACCTTTCTTCTTGACCAGCACTACAGAAGATGCAAAAGGACTAGAACTAGGCCTTATATGTCTCATATCCAGCAGTTCTTTGATGGATTTCTCAATTTTTTCCTTGTATATCTTGGGGTGATGGTAAGGAGTGATCATCACAAGTTTGACTCCTTTTTCGAGCTCAATAATGTGCTGGAACCCTATGTCGGTCGGTAGTCCTGGAGGAATGTCCTTGAACACCTTGTTATGATTATCCAAAATAGATCGAATATGCATATTGGATGCATCTCCTTTCCTTCCAGCATTTGTACTAGTGACGAGGCATTCCACTGTCCATGCTACGTGTCCCTTACGAAAGACTCACTCCATCCTCTTGGTGGATATTCCCATTGGCCCTTTGCTGGATATTCCATTTAAAACTACCTATTTCCCATCGTGTTGGAAAGAGATCTCCATGTTACGATGGCTGGTCTCATACTTGTTAATTGCATACAACCATTGGCATCCCAAGACTACTTCCATTTCCATGTCAATTACATAGAAATCATCCTTCAATTTGTAATCTCCCATTGCTACCTCCATTTGGGGAACCTTATGAGTACATGAGAGGATTGTTCCACTAGCTACCTTCACATCAAATCCTTCAATTGGAACAGTGTTCAATCCAAGTCTCTTAAGTACCTCCCCATTGACATAATTATAAGTAGCTCCATTATCAATGAATATGATTACCTTGTTTCCTTTCAAGTCCCCTTTTAGGTGGTAAGCATTGTAACGTTTTTGTCCGGTGAGAGCTGCCAAAGTTCCTCTAGAAGGTCCTCCTGCACTTTTGATTTCCTTTTCAAAATCACTTCCTTCACCTTCGTATTCCGTGTCAGAAATTACTTCAATGTAATGGATTTGTCCCTTCCCTAAATAGCGATGTTCGGGCTGCCATGGTTCCTTACATGTAAAACACAACTTCCTCCTTAATTCATTCCTACTGACATCATTACACCCAATCTTCGCTACAGGCATACTCAAGGGTACTATGTTTCTTTGGAAAGGCTTATTGGGCTGAATAGGTGGGATTCTCTTGTGATTGAAACTATCTCTTGCGATTAAGTCTTCTAGGTTAAGAGTGGTCGTGATGGCTTCTTGGAAAGTTGTAGGATTTAATGCTTTGAGTAATCCCTTGAAAGGTTCAGCCAATCCTTTCACAAAGAGTACTATGACTCTCCTATCTATCACATCAAGCACCATGACAACAAGTTTTTGGAATGCTGCAATATAATCCTCCACCTTGCCTTCTTGTTTCAGCTGGGCTAGATCCCGAAAAAGAACCTCTAGATCAATCCTATCAAACCTTTCAATTAGCCTTTGACTAAATCCTTCTATGGATGTTATTGCATCATGACTTTGAGTTACCATCCCATGGTAACACCATTCATGTGCTACTCCTCCCAAGTGCAAGGTGCCAAACTTGAGGGCTTCCTCTTCGAGCATGGGGTTTAGTGAGAAGTGTCCAATTTCTACAACCATGATCGCACTGATATACTATTTGTTCCATCATAGTTTGGGATTGTGATCTTGCCTAATCGATGTTGGATGTCCTTCCTTTCGTCAAGACCATTGCTCCTATGTCCTCCCCTTGATTTCAGATTACAATACTCCGTGAAGGTCATATTATTTCTAACTGCCTCTCTTAAAGAGTGATACTAAGCATGGAGTCGTCCCATTTCACTGGCTTGATCAGATTGATCTTCATTAACCTCCTCATGTATCAAAAACTTCGCTCTAAATGATTTGATGTTGACTGAATTTCTTTCTCCATCAATCACAAACTTCCCTCCATTTGTGTTGCTTTCTTCACTCCTTTCATTTGCAAGTTTGTCCCCATTCTGATGTTGATTAAGCCCCTTTAACAACTAGATCATTTACCTCATAGTCTCCAACATATTAAGATGAAATTCCTCGGATCCCTTGAAGAAGGCTTGGGCAGGGTCAGATTCTTTATCACCCATGTTGAAACCCTTCTTTTTCTCCCTTTGTCAATACCTTTGCTTTCTCACTCATCAACAATCCCACAGGTTGGCAGAATGGAGGCTCTGATACCATTGAATTATGCCACTTATATGTATAAAACAAAAAAAAATCAGAAAATGATTTCCCAGTATGTTTAATGTTATCCTTTAATTGAATCAAGGCAGTCAACTAACACTCTAGACACATCAAGCTGTTCTAAAACCAATCACAAAATATGCAATCCACCAACAATAACTAGCATTTCATTGAATTAAGCAGATCTGAAAACATCATTACAAAACCCTGGGTTTGTTCATCTCAATTATATCCATATCTTACTAAGATAGATGAAAATAATAACATGCAGACACAGCTTCTCTCACAACGTTGCAAATTCTCTTGCAAATCTGATTCAGACTGTGTATGCTTATCAAAAGAACGGCAAGGGTAGGGGGGATCGTCACACCTTGCTTGATCCCTGAGAGTAGCGTCCCAGGTCTCTGCTCATGCACTAAGGCTTCACATTCAACTTTCTAAAACTCCCCCACCTTCGACAACACATCCTTTACTTATAGGAGTTGAGGCAGATTTAGGGAAGGCTGACTCCAAAATGGAAACAACACAAAAAACAGAAAATACTAAATAAAATTCCCACTCAAGTCTGCTGAACCGATAAGGAATCTTCTATCTATTAAAAATTCTTCCCGCTCGAGTCTGCTAACCCAATAAGGAAACTTCTATTTATTAAAAATTCTTAAAAGCAGGTGTTAAGGAAACTGCCATATGACTGACCCAATTATTTTGGGATCATTACATAAAGTTTATATTCCTTTGCTTGTGCATTAAGGTTGATTAATTACCTAAGATTTAGCTTTTATGCTGATCCTAATGGAGTGCTACTACAGAACCAATGATTATATGCAGTTTTTTTCATATATGCTGTCACTAGAAACCTCCATGGGCCTTTTGACATTATTATCAAGTGGGATGTCTTCTTGGTGAAGACAACAGATACACACATATACTATGAGGCAGAGGAGAAGGGGTTGGGGTGAGCAGTGAATCAGTATAAGAACATTTTTTTCAGTTTATAACTTTAGCAATATTAAGCAATAATCAAACATCTACACAAGTAAGATCTAGCAAATCAGAACACAAGATGCACACACAATTTTTCATGGAAACTCTTGTAGGAGTAAACCACTGCAAAACATTGCTTTTATAGGAAACATCGTAGCCACCAACCCCCTCCACTGAGCACCAACTTAGCAAGAGACACCAATCTCTTTGAGTAAGAGGCTCCAACCTCTTGTACTTGCAAAATAGAAGGCACCAATCTTTGAAAACAAAATGATTATAAAGTTGTCAGATCTACCCTAGATCCCTTCAAGGTCTTCAACAAGAACTGCCCACAAATCTGCCTTGACCTTCTGCTCTTAACCCTCTACTCAGATCTGCAATATGGTCTTCAAAAATTGCTTATGAATCTGATCTATATCCTCACAAAAGTCTGCACTAAGTCTACTTCAATCTTCCGAACATACACTTACATAACTTGCATTTCCTCATATTTATGACACCTCATATTTATGGATTTCCTCAATTCCCTCAATGATTTGTTTGACCTCCAATGTTCTTACATCATATATCTGGGGCACCAACGGACCAACAGTGGTTTCCTATGCTTTGTGTAAGGTAGAGTGGGCCATGCTCAACTATAAACAAAGCTCATCAATCTCTTCCTCTTTCCTTCTCAAGGCATCTGAATAGAACTCAACTAGGTTGAGAAGGTGATCACGATCTGAAAGAAGATGTAAATAGTTTGTCTTCATTGTTCCCATACCTTCTTTGATCAATTGCAAGCTATCAAAAGAAGACTCCGCTTCAACTCCCTCTTGTCTTCTCTCTAACTGAATCATCCAAAGGTAATTTTCAACCAGCTTAAGCATCTCATCGTGATGAGATAAGGCTACCACAATCCCATCCTCATTTACCTTCAACTGATTCCACAAACTATATGGACTGTGAGGTATATGAACAACCTCCGCTTCGCATGAAGAGGCACCTAATTGTGGCTGAAATTCTTCATCTACAATGTCCTGTATGCTCAATTTATGCTCCCGAATCAGCTCAGTACTAATTCCTCCTGTAGAAATATCCTCAATGTTTGAATTGAGAGTCCCTGTACAAGGAATTCCAGTTCACTTCATACACTCAACATCCGACTCACCAGGTTCACTAGAAGATGGTATGCTCTCCTCATGCAGTTCTACTGGAGCGGTAGTGTGATCATAAGTAGACTCCGCGAGGAAGTTTTTCTCTTCCACTGTTTTATCAATGAAAATCTGCACATCACCAATGCAAACTTTTGAGAACACCTCACCTATAGTGAATGACTCTTACTCCATAAACTCCTCTTTAACTGTATGGTAATCATTATCCTTAATATTTTCCTCAGGCAAGGTAATAGGTGTAATCATAGCTGAAACGTTCCCATCAACATCTGGATTGTCTCTCACCTAAAGAGGAGGTGATACCTGTAAACCCAAAGTGATCAATTCTTTTGTAGAAAGATGTTCCCTAAACTTCTCAATCTTCAGCTCAACCAAACTTCTTGAAAGATCATAGGTAGCAGCTGAAACATGCAACTCTCTTCTCCAAATGTCTAACATATCAGACTGCAACTGCTTACAATATCATCTTTTTCATCAAGGATCATGGACAAGATGTCAAACATATCTATCTTCACCTTGTCTGAATGGCATTTCCTGATTACAGCAATGAAACAATGAAACATTTGAAGAATCAACTTATCACATTGGAGATCCAACATAAGGACAAATGATCAAGTCCTTGCTACAATTTCTAAAATTTTAGCCCTCTTACCAAATGTAGGAGCTCTGACATCATACAACCCATGTAAACTCTCCACAATCAGTTGTGGAGCTCTAACATCATACAACCCATGTAAACTCTCATCAAGGATCATGGACAAGATGTCAAACATATCTATCCCTTGTCTGAATGGTGTTTCCTGATTACAGCAATGAAACAATGAAACATTTGAAGAATCAACTTATCACATTGGAGATCCAACGTAAGGACAAATGATCAAGTCCTTGCTACAATTTCTAAAATTTTAGCCTTCTTACCAAATGTAGGAGCTCTGACATCATACAACCCATGTAAACTCTCCACAATCCTCATAAATTCACTTATGCAAGTGACAACTGCTACTCTTATCTCCTCATCGTGATGTCTCATCAATTTTGGCTTGACCAATGAATGCACCAATGGGGACATAGCTGCAGCCTTTGTTTGTGAAGGTGACTCACTAACCCTGCAGAGGCAACTTTCTACTTCCTCCAAAATGTTGAGAAGAGATACTCTAGCCCGAGGTAAGAGTTTGAATTTTTCACCTACAAACTTAAGTCCCTCTTGAAGAACTTTGGTAGCCTCCTGTTCTTTGTTCCATTTGTCCAATTTTTCAAACATTAAATTTTGATGTTGCTTTATTGATTCCAGCTATTCCCAAAAAGCTTCCATTTATTTGCTAAAATAACCAACTGAATTTATGATCTGCAAATGATTATCGGAAACAAATCCAATCTACCCAACAGGCTGGCAGAATTTTTAGCTCTAATACCACTGTAATAGATTGCCCTGTTCTAATTTTTTCCATAGGATTTAAATTTTAACCCAATCAATGCTCAGACTTAATGTCAAACAGTTGGCTTGCATTCATATGATGAATTTTCTCATCCTTCAGATGTTTGAAACTTTTATTTGTAAACATAACCAACACTTACATAACACAACGATAGGTAGCACAAGGAATACTATCGCAATAGGAATCAATGATAGTTAACGAAAACCATTCTGCAGAAATATTTTGTATTCACCCAAACTGATTCAAAGTTAATTTAAGAATTTTCAAAGCAATGATGTACAATACGATTCTAGAGACAGCTGTAACACATATACCCCAAATGCTGCAGTATAATCATTAATTTTCTGGATGTTGTAAGCAGTCCATTCACACCCAAACCCATTCAAAAAATCAATCTGCAGTCAAGGAAGACCTGATGCAAGAGTTCGGCCAAAAAAGGGAATAGTCGGCACTTCCAGAATGCCTTCCACGTTCTGCTGTCCTTGTATTAGCAGCTTCAGAATAGTGCAATCAGTCATGGAAAAATCAGTCCAGGGATGGTTCGTAGCTATTTTCCTTTGCCCAGCATTGACACGGCAGCTACACTTAGGAAAACCCAGTCCAAAGTCGACTCCACTAGCTGGGCAATCAGTAGCAAATAAGGAACCACGCCCAGCACTCAATATTTGCACCCAGCAGTAGTTCAACCCAGTACTAACTATGGAAACCCAAGAAATATATCGCACCTTGCATTTGGATGTGCCCAGCAGTCAGTAATGGCATCCAGGGGTAGGAATCACGCCCAGCAGCACCTGTGTCTGCATTCTCAGACCATGGAACACGCCCAGCAGAGATATGCTGCCATCCAGGAAAAAATGATTGCAACGCCTTTCTCAGATAATACACAAAAACCTCCTTCAAGGTTACTAATCGAACTGCAACACTATTTCTTAAATGCTGAAGCTAGATTGAATACCTGACTGAGTGCTGCAAATTCTTCCCAACTGAGCTTTCACAAGACAGATTTAAATATCTATACCAATTGATTCATCCAATGCCAATTTGTTTTTTTATTTCCCAGACCTGGTCTTTCACAGGCGTAGGAAATGTTGCAAGAGAGGGTGTACGTCCTCCATTGCCTGGGAAAAAATCTCCCAATTACTCGAGAAATTCAAAAAGAATGTACAATTTCCAAGATGTCCACTTCAGCATTAAAAGCTCTCATTTATAACTTTTTGGGCACAAATCCCAATGCATCATAAATGTGGGATTAAAGAACGTTATAATAAAAATAGCATTATTTCCTTATGTCTCCCATTTAAAGGGGACTTTTTAATATTTCCTTTCCCAACATTATCCCAGTATTAAATAAACACTAAAGTTAGATATTTAAACTTAACTTTAGGAACTTTTTAATTTTTTGCCCAATTAATTAAATGCAATCCTGATGAAGAATTAAATGCAACAAAATACTGACATCAAAAATTGCTTCAAATATTACCAGACACTGAGCCACAACTGACTTACTATAAATGGTAAGAATCTGGAAACCCTGTCAAAACACCTCTGATTGGCCTAAAACTGAAATCGCCTAGGCCAAATCCTTCACTGATCCCTGTAAAGTCTTGGTTAGCCCTCGGGACCATGGCAAAATGGGCTAACGACACATCATCTGATGTCAGGGTAAAATGGGGTCATTACAAAGTTGCTATCCACTATTTCTCTTTTGAAGCCTTGCTCTTGGACATACTTGTCTACCCTGGAATATCAGGCCCTTGGGGTTTGTTTTAGACCATAAAAGACCTGCTTCAGTCTACACACATAATATTCATTCTCTGATAAGATGAATCCTTCAAGTTGTTCAATATACACTTTCTCTTCAAGATTTCCATTAAGAAAAGCTAATTTAACATCCATTTGATGAACTTTGAAATTCTTGAAACTTGCAAGGGCTAAGAACATTCTAATGGCCTCTAATCTTGCACCTGGAGCAAATGTTTCTTCAAAGTTCCTTCAACTTGCGCATAGCCTTTGCACACAAGCCATTCTTTATTCCTTGTGCTTCCCCATCTTCATTCAGCTTGTTACAAAAACCCACTTGGTTCCAATTACATTCTTGTCCTTAGGTCTTGGGAAAAGCTCCCAAGTCTCATTCTTTTTCATTTGATCCAATTCTTCCTCCATAGCCTTGATCCACTACTCATCTTCACTTGCTTCTAAAAAATTCTTTGGCTCAACTTTGGAGAGCAAACATAAGTTTCCATGCTCTATTGTATTAGCAAGTCTTCTTCTTGTTTGAATTTGTGTACTTTTATCTCCAACAATCAAATCTTCGCAATGGTTCTTTTGAACAAACCCGGATGGTGTCTTGGGTGGTACCTTGGAGGAAGTTCTTGTATTATCTTGTACCTCTTCTTCGATTTCAAATCTAGCTTCTGTCTATTCTTCTTTTTAGCTTTCTACCTTTAGATAATCAGTTTCTTGTGCTATCTCCTTTTGATGCTTCTCTTTGTTGACCCTCACATTAGCACTTTCAACAACTTTGTGCAATCTCTTGTTATAGCACTTCTAATGTTTGACTCTTGTAGAATATCCGAGAAAGATACCTTCATTGCTTCTAGAATCAATTTTTTCCAAATCTTCCCCATCCCTTCTTATGTAGCATTTCCTTCTAAAAACTTTGAAATACTTTACTATGCACGCCTTCCTTTCCAAAGTTCATAAGGAGTTTTGGTGTCATTTACCTTGATTTGTGCTCGATTGGAGATGTCTACAGCTGTATGAACCGCTTCTTTCCAAAAGTATTAGCTACCTTGGATTCGTTGAGCATGGCTTTTGCTATACCTTGAATGATTCTATTATTTCTTTCAACTACTCCATTTTATTGTGGAGTCCTTGCAGCTGAATATTGTCTCCTTATCCTATGCCTTTCACAATACTCTTCAAACTCATTTGAGGAAAATTCTCATCCTCTATTAGATCTAAGGCACTTGATCTTCAGTCCTATTTCATTTTCTACTAAGGCTTTGAACGCCTTAAACTTCTCTATTGCTTCAGATTTCTCCTCAAGAAACACTACCCACGTTATCCTAAAATAATCATCAATTAACAACATGAAATAGTACTCACCTTGAAAGCTTTTTGTCCTTGTGGGCCCACAAAAATCGGTGTGGACAAGTTCCAAAGGTTTTGATGCAGAATACTCCTTCGATTTGAAGCTTGTCCTTGTTTGTTTCCCATATTGACACTGTTTGCATGGCATTTGATGGTTTTTCTATTTTTGCCATGTCCCTTACATCTTGCTTTTTTGCTAATCTTCATGATATTTCAAAATTCAAGTGTCCCATCCTCTTGTGACACAACCAAATCCCATCTTCTTGCCCCGTGTAGCAATTTTCACTTTTGACCCCATTAACACTGTAGAGATTTCCATCCTTTTTGTTGGCATCCACAACTAGTTTTCCATCTTTCATAATTTTGCATCCTCTAGAATGAAATGTAAAGGTGTGCCCTTCATCACACATTTGACTCACACGTGGTAGATTATTTATGATTTAGTCCTTCAACATATAAAACATCTTTTGTTTTGGTTCTTCCACTGTCCAAATCGAACGCACCTTTGTCTTTAATGTTTGTTGTAGCATTGTCTCCAAAGTTTACCATTCCTTCATTCAC
Source organism: Cryptomeria japonica (assembly GCF_030272615.1). NCBI lineage: Eukaryota > Viridiplantae > Streptophyta > Pinopsida > Cupressales > Cupressaceae > Cryptomeria > Cryptomeria japonica. Next base: position 151,242,505 of record NC_081406.1, on the reverse strand, counting down.
CCTTTTCAAAAAAAGGTATTTGCTTTTGTGACCAGTCATGTGAATTGAGCATCCACTATCAACATACCATTGATTTCTCTCATCTTGAGCATGTAGTGCCACTTATGCAAGCATAGAACTCCCCTTTTGCTCTTTCTTTTTCCAAACTTTGTTTAATTCGTCTTTTTTCTTGTCACATGCCTCTTCTTTCTTGTTTTGTTTTGGAGGATCAACAAACGTACTTTTGCAAAACTTAGCAATGTACCCGAAATTGTTACACTTATAACATATGGCGTTATAATCCATTAAAGGAGCAAATGAGTTGAAGTATCTTGTTGAAAAACCGAAATCATTCCTTGCATTTACTCTACATTCTGATGCTCTATGACCATAATGATTGCATGAAAAACAATAGCCATGAAAGGAATAGTTGAACCTAGGAATGTGTGGCTTTCTTTTAGCGAAGGACCATTTGAGATTGTCCTAGTTGGTTCTTTGAAATTGTGAGGCTTTATCTTCCTTCTTGCTTTCATCTGTTTTTGCTTGCTTTTGGCTTTCTTCCCTTTTATTCTCTTCTTTGTTCACTTCCTCGCTTGCCTCTTTGTTGGAATTTTTGAGGGCTGCAACATAATTCTTACTATCCAACTTCTTTGTGGTTTGCAAACTTTTGTCATCAAAACCAAGACCACTTTTGACAAAGGGTGATCTTTGTGAGTTAATAAGATCATCTAAAATTTCCGAACTCTTGTCAAACTTCATGTTTCTGTTGAGTTGTTGTTTAGTCTTTTCTAGCTCCTTCCCCAAGGAAACAATTTCCTATTCAAGCTTCTCACATTCCAAGATTTTCGTCTTTAGCTGCTCCTTCAACACATCTTCAATGTGTTTAGCATCTTTAGCTTGAGTCTTTAAGTCCATACTTGTTTTTTCGGACGATTCACCATCTTCTCAAATTTGATGTTTCAACTTTTTGTCCGTCTTCTCAAGTATTTTGATTTCATCGATGATGACATAAGTTCTTCCTCAAGATCTGCTATAGCATCCTCCTCGCTTTCAGGTTTTTTCATTTTCTGTCTTTGCACATTGAAGCTTCTTCCTTCATTTCCATGTCCATGAAGAGAATTTCTTCTCTTTCACTTTCTGTAAAACTTTCTTCACTTTCAGATGAGCAATTACTTCCTTGGGCATATAGGCTCTTCTTCACTTTCAAATGAGCTATTACTTCCTTGGGCATATAGGAACTTCCTAGATTTTCCTAAAGTATACTTCTTCTTGCTATGATGGTATTTCTTGTTTTTTCTCGTCATAATATACTTCTACCTCTTCACTACTCTCACTTCTAACCTATGGACATTTGGCAACATAATGACCTTTATTACCACGATTAAAACATTTAAGGGTATACTTACCTTTGCACTTGCTAGATCCTTTATTCAATTTCTTCACAAAGTTGGCTTCTTCCTCATTCCTTGAGTTTTCACTTGATGTTGGAATTTTGTTCTTCATCTTTCTTGATGCTTTAAAGGCAGCTTCTCGTTTTGATGTTCAATTCTCGGTCCTCATTTCATGTGCCGTAAAAAATGTCATACAACTCGTCCATCTTCAAGGTATTTAGATCCTTCATTTCTTTGATGGCCGAAACTTTTGCATCAAATCTCATGGGAAGATAACTTAATACTTTTTGCACAATAATCCCATCCTCAATGTTTTCTCCAAGACCGTGAATAGTGGTGAATAGTGTTTACAACTTCATCCACACAAAGAAAGTAGGCAGCAACATTTTCTTCTTCCTTTATCTTTAGGCTTTCAAATTGTCTCATGTGGGTTTGGAGCTTAGCTTTCTTCACTTTGTCATCTCCTTCATAGTTCCTTTGAAGCTTATCCCATGTTTCTTTTGCTGTAGTGCACTGAATGGCATTGACTATTTCGGATTTGATTAGCCCACTTAGGATTGCATTCTTAGCTTTTACATTGTTCTCGAATGCTCTTTTTTCAGCTTGATCAAGAGGTGGAGTAGATGGTACAACATAGATATCCACAACTGCTTGCTATATATCAAATCCATGGGCCGTCCAATAGGTGTGCATTCTAAAACTCCAAAAGCATAGTAGTTCCTATCAAACAATGGAGCTCAACTTGAAGAAAACACTTCTTGACTCACTATGTGTGTTCTTAAGATCTTTCCTTCAAGCCATTAGAATACCAATTGAAGAAAACACACACACTTATACGAAGAAGGATGGGGGGAGGGAGGGCGTGAATCAGTATGAGAACAATTGTTTCAATTTATAACTTTAGCAATCTTAAGCAATAATTAAACATCCACACTAGATAAGATCTATCAAATCAGAACACAAGATGCACACACGATTTTACATAGAAACCCCAACAGGAAAAAAAACCACGGCAAAATAAACTTCAAATTGTAATACACATTTTCTTTTTTAATCAAAAAATGAGAAGCATGTTACAGTTGAGGTGTTACAAGTAAGCTAATCTTTCATAAAAATGGAATTGCAAAAAATGCATCCACTGTTTTAATGTTGACAAAGGGGCACAACAAAATAATTTTTAAGAATTACAAAAGAACAGGCATGGAAGAAAATTTATATTACTTATTTTTGAATGGTGATCCAGCCAAAGACATATCATCAGTAATCTCTGCATCCTCATCTATACTCTCAATGCTCGTTACAAATGTTGCAGTGCATCCTCCCTTGCTTGCTTGTTGGCCTAGTCCTGTAGAAGCATGATGTTTGCACAAAACATTAACAAAAAGGTCCATAGATTCTACCACTGTCTAATTCAATCTGAGGTACCACCACCAAGACTCACTTGATGAATAACTATCATGTCGATAATATACATAATATCACAAACCAAAATAAAAAATAATTAAAGCACATTGAATGACATGAATAAGTCTTTGCATGTGCAAGCCTAAGCAACCATTAGTGCTAAAAATTATAAAGACATTTGATGATGTTTACTTTGGAAAACAAGTGCAAATCATAACATTAGGTGCAGATTTGGTTAAAAATGTTAACAGTCCATTCAAAATATGGTGACCTTTACATGGCCCATCTAAGAACACATGCACATAGACACACATGCCCATGATATAAGCACTCAACACACACATACACATACACATACACACACACACACACACACACACACACACACATATATATATACTGAGCACAAGTATTGTATAGGTTTCCCTCATCAATGGCCCTCCTGAATAGCCATTATCATTTACTCTATGAATTTAAGGTGCCACATTTGAATTTTAAGTAGTTCTGTCTATGCATATGATTTTTTTTCTCTCACTGATTGTTTTAAACTAATTCAATCCCTTTGAAATCACAAAGTTGATAACATTTTTTCCTTGGACAGAACTTTTCAAATATGGTACAAACAAATGCAACAGAAGGTTATAATAACTTTGAATTAGTAAGGCAAGATAGTTTTGTTGATTTTCCCGACAAAATACACATACAATATATGAGACAAAAAAGCTGTGGAGATATTTGACTCTGAACCAAGAATATATCTAGTTAAGTTTTGGCACTATCTAGTAGCATTGTTTGGCAAGATTAGATTTCTCTCTAGAAAGTACGAACATAACCATAATTACCAACATTTTAAGGGATAAAGAATTTGTGAGAGTCATAAATGAGGAAACAATTACACCAAAAAAATGAGAAAAAAAATAAAAATTAATTACCGCTTCAATGCTTAAAGCAAATACAATCGTCCCTCCATAAGTTTTCTTCATGGATTCAGCTCCCTCCAATAGCAACTCCATGTTAATCATAAAAATCTTTCCACATCTTTGGTGGCCATGATCCCTCCAACTGTTGCAGCTTCAGAAGATATTGTTGCCACCTCTTAAAAGCATATGCAATCGTCCTTACATAAGTTTTCTTCAGGGATTCAGCTCCCTACCATAGCAACTTCCATGTTAATCCTAAAAATGTTTCCACATCTTTGGTGGCCATGATCCCTCCAACTGTTGCAGCTTCAGAAGATGTTGTTGCCACCTCTTAAATCTCTCCAATTATAGCCCATCCTTCCCATGTTTCTGTTATATCGCAAAACAAGGAACCTTGCGTTCCTAGTACCAAGGTTTCAGGTCATACTACCTCAGTTAGTGTAAATGTTGCTGACATCAACTCTACTGTTGAAGAGAGGTATTTTGCGCTTGATAAAAACCCTTTTACAGATTTTGCCTTCTTCTAAGCTTTACTTTGCCCCTATTGTTGAGGGGTCAAATCCAGAAGTTTAGTTCCATGTCAGGTGAGTGTCTCCTCTAAGAATAAAGGCAGTCAAGTTTTGGTGTGGGGGCCAAAAGTTTTTGCAAGGAAGCTCACCATGTTTTGTATGGTATACTTTGCAGATTTAATCATCTTTGGCCCAACATTCATGAACTTTATGAGTGAATATTGTATGTGGGAAATGAGGGCGGCAAAAACGTAAAAGTCTGATTCAAAAGGCCCACACACCAATGAGACTCTTGGTGCAAGTTATAGGAACTATACTAAAATAGCTCAGCTTCCCAAGGGGTGTCCCATTGTTCTCTATCTCACAGGATCCCTAAAGTCAATGTCCTTGCTCTCGGATCACTGAGCAAAGTGACTTAGGAATGACAACTCCAAGATCGAGTGATGTTTGATTATTATGCATAAATGCATTCTTAGATATGTATGATATTGAAACTATGATGATTAAGCTAGCATAAAGATGATAAGATTAGCTAATTATCCTAGCAATGATATACTAGTCTAACATGGATATTCTATGATATTAAAATGCTTCTAAATGCTATTATGGTGATTTAACAAAGAGAGGCTAAAATGCTTAGTAATTAGACTATAAGTTTGATGCATGAAAGACTTGGATATATGAAAATGAGAGAATGAGAGCTCTATTTATAGGTAAAATAGGGCAATGGATGGTCAAGATTGGATAATCTTAACAAGGGCCAAATTTGAAAGTTAATCAATCCATGTTTACAATTCTCACCAATGAAATGGTGACAATTGTCAACAAGAGGTTGCTTGAGAGGAGATGAAAGAAGCATTAAATGCTTGAGAAGCCATGGAGGTTACCTTAGGAGGTAAGGGTTAAGGTTAGGCTAGCGTTATCCAATGGATAAAGCTTTTACCCAAGGGGTAAACTCTTGTGTAAGGGCTAAGGGGATAACCAAGGTTAAAGCCATGAAAGCTTGATGAGACCCTTGAGTTAAATGAGGGTTGAGTTAGAGAGAAAGTCTCTAATCATGCAAGAAGGTTGAGTTAACCATTAATGGTTATGTAAGAGTCTTAAATGGTTTGGAAGACTTTGAGGGTTTTGAGAAGTGGCTTTTCTTTGCTTAGGAATGTGACAATATTTAGGAGATGGATTAGGCTAAATGGAATGGGTTAGAAGAATCTAGAAGGGGTTTAGGATGCAAGTGGGAGATGTAGGAAAATGCAAGTGGAGGAAAAAAAATTTTAATTAAAATAAAATTACTTGATTTCAACTAAATAGATGCAACTTGCATAAATACAAGTGGGGGATTTAAATAAATAAATTAGATTTATTTATTTGCAAGGATCAATTTAATTAAATGTAAATTTAATTAAAAAGGGGAATTAATTAAATAAAGTAATTTATTTAATTAAAGGCTAGAAAAAGTTTAGGTGAACTTTAATTAAATAAATTGAGTAATCCATTTAATCAAATAGATGAATGTGAAGAAATTAATTAAATAGAATTTAATTAATAGGAAGAATGGGGTTAAAATAAATATTAATTACATTTAGGAAAGTGGTCAGATTTATACATCCACATTTTGCCCCTCTTTGAAGTGACGTGTGTGCACATGTTGATTCAAAAAAAATTTGCCGGATATGCTGTCAAAATTTGATTGATATGATGCTCTGTGTCGAAATGTCGATATGATGCCCCAGATTTGATGAACGATATTGATGATGCCCCCTTGGGAGATGAATCAAGATTTTAGTGAAAAATTGTCAAGTTGATAAGCGTTTTTGGATTAATTGCATTTTGAGAATATTGACTGCGTTGAATGTATTTGTATTGATTCATCTCCCGAAAAATGATGTTGATAAGGTTAAAAATGGAAAAAGTGAGGAAAATACATGCCCCACTTATTAACCTTGTTGATTTTACCCTATAAAAAGGTAAAAAGTGATTTGGACAAATCATTTGCACACTTGTCTCTTTGCGATTGTGACATTTGGAGCTTTGACAACGATGTCAATTCCATATTCCTCGCACCGATTTGAGCGCGTCGGGCGACACCGGAGACCCGCTACCTATGGCCCACCAATAAGTGGTCGAAATCTCCTTGCGTTTTTGATTGATTTTGTTCATTTTGATCACGTTTTTCGATTTTGCATCGGATTTTGCCGTGATAGCGCGTAGGTTAAACCGCGTAGCGCATACGATAGGAATTTTAGAGCACAGGGTTAACCTAGGTAGTTTAGCGTTTGGGTAGCATATTATAGCGCAGATGAGAAATACGCTAGCACGTAGAAGGTTATAGCGCATAGGGTTTGCATAAAAGCACATGAGGTAGGTTGGGTAGCACATCGAATAGGGTAGCGCAATGGATGTACCAGTTAGCGTGTGGTAGGGGTTTAGCGCGTAGGGTATGATTTCTAGCGCATTGATGAAAAAGGATAGCGCATGAGTGGCAGCTTAGCGCTTAGGAGCCCTAGTTTAGCGCGTAGGGTCCAAAGTTGATGAAAAAGGATTGTGAAGAAAGCGTCGTGAGTCGAATAGATGTCGTAGATGTCAATATGTGTCTTCTAATTGTTCTATTATGGTTCCTGAGCCAATGTGAGTCCTGCTTTGTGATGATGTCCGAGTTCTGATATGCTAGTGCAGGATGATCTGAGTCTGCTGCTGTCAATATAAATTGCTTTCGATATGGAGTGCCAAGCTGATTGATTTTTGATGTGGATCCTGATTTTGAGTTTGATATGGATCTTAACGTTGCTTTTCGATACTAATTTTCGATGAGTCCTGATGTGATGCTTGCGATATGGATCTTTGATGTTGCTTTTGATATGGGTCTTGATGTTGCTTGCGATATGAGTCCTGATTTTTTATTTCCGATATGGATTTTTGATGTTGCTTTCGATATGGATTTTTTATTCTTGCGATATGAGTCTTGATGTTGCTTGCGATATGAGTCCTGATTTTTTATTTCCGATATGGATTTTTGGTGTTGCTTTCGATATGAATTTTTTATGATGCTTTCGATATGGGTCTTGATTCTGCTTTCGATATGGGTCATTGCTTGATTTCTCGATATGGATCAGTGATTCTCGATATGGGTCAGTGATTCTCGATTGTGGGTCAGTGATTTATTCACAGGTTGATGTGAATATGTTTATGATGTGTTCTTGAGATGCTTCGTTGTTTCAAGTTGATTTTGCTTTGATTTGATATATCAGATGGATTTGGGAACTGATGATGGATACATGTTGTTTTGCAGGCAGAGCTTGGCGTGCTCTAGTCTCGAGAGCGATTTCCGAGACCATGGTCATTGATTCCACGTTTGTCACAGGCTAACAGAGATGTGGGTTGTCCTCGTTATTAGACATGCCTCGGTATATCATTAACTGGGGTTTGTTGACAGTGTTGGCAGAGAGGTGGCACAGTGATACGAACACCTTTCACTTGGCTATGGGTGAGATGACAGTTACACCAGAGGACTGCTATTGGATTCTGCGGATTCCTATAGTTGGGGCCCTATTGCCGTATGAGCAGACTGAGGAGGGTGGGACAGAGGCTCTCCATCGCATCTTCCAAGATGATCAGATTAGCGGGTATGAGATCCCATGGCAGGAGTTTTTGGATTTTGGTTACGGGCCGCTGCCATCTAGACTAGTAGGGTTCATTGGTGGACATCTGTGTCCCGACCGTAGGTCAAAGGGACTAGCTGCGGGATGGGGATTGGTGCTAGAGGACATGGTGACGCAGGGACGCAAGTTTGCCTGGGGGTCCTCTATGTTGGCCCATCTTTACAGAGAGCTTCACTAGGTGGTATATATGGGATATACTAGTTTATCAGCTGGGGTGACATTGTTACAGGTGTGGGCTTGGGAGCACATTCTTGTGTCGAGACCACTTGCAGACAAGGATAGGCCAGTTGGGCGAGCTTATGTTTACGAGTATACAGGTGTAGTTGTCCAACCTAAGCTGGACAAACTAGAGCATTGGCGGAGAGCACTAGATGATATCGATATGGTCATTTGGAGACCGTATATGGATTGCGAGGTGTGGGCAGAGGACGGGCTTGAGATGCCTTATGTATATATGTCAAGGTACCTGATCGGGTGGACGCCCTTTATTATTGAGCGATTCTTGCACAATCGTGTTCAGCGGCAATATGGTAGACAGCAGGGGATGCCACAAGGAGTCTGTTTATATGCTCATCAAAGCAAGATGTGCCAAAGTGGGGACCTACTTTGGATAGCATAGCAACGGTGGAGTATATGACACTCGCAAGACAGATCTAGGATTATGGGGTTGGGGTTGTGGATGCTGGGATGACAGACGAGTTTTCAGCATACTTTGTGGCACATGTAGTGGCACGTATATCTGAACCGGCAGAGATGCTACTTGCTTTTGATGATGATGAGGATGAGCAGCCATAGAGGCGAGGGGGAGCCAGACAGAGAGATGAGGAGGGAGAGGAGGTAGGAGAGGGAGGCGGAGATGATGGAGGAGGTGGTGGAGGAAGTGGCGGAGGAGGTGGGAGAGGTGGATTTGATAGAGGGAGAGGTGAATCCGATAGTGCAAAAAGCAACAAAAAATAAGTAGATGATGCTAGGTCGGAATCGTGTAGAATATCTTCTTAGTTTCACTAAGCCTATCTTGAGTATGATCTTTTATACTCACATGGATAAGCCATCTTTAGGATAGGTATATGATGGCATCAACTCAATAATTGAGAAGATGAAGACCATAAAAACAAGAAAGAGTAAGATCCTAAAGAAAAAAAAAAATTGAACAAATGCAAACTATCCTTGTTGAGTAATGAAGCAAAATGACCACCCCACTAGATCTTTTTGCCTTTGCATTGACTCCAAAATATTAATGCATTAAGATACATTTTTTGTCAAGGAGGCTTGCACCATATAGAGATGTTGATGTCAACAAAGGATACAAGGTAGTGTTTGTTAGAATCTTCCCTGATCCTGATTTGAAGGATTAGTCACAACTAAGTTTGATGTCACAATTGAGTTTGATGATTTCGTACACTCCAATGAAAAAAATATTTCTACTCATTGTGACACGTATAAGAAGGATGCTCCTAATTTGTGGTGCCTCCATGGGCAAACATCCCAACACCTATAACCTCTTGTGATTAAAGTTTAATTGCAAGATTTTTATTTTTTATTTATAACTCTAAATCTTGAAAGTTTTTTATTTTTTATTTAAACTCCGCAAATTTGAAATTCTTTTCATTTTTGAAATAACTTTTTCCATGTTGGAAGGTTTATTTATAATTTTATAACTCTCACTTACTTTGCCTCAATATGTTGCTAGTTCATCTTCATTTGAGCTGAGTTCAAGTATATACACCTTCATTCACTTAGTAAAGCACAAACAATTGGCACCAAAACAGGTATAGAGGTTAGTCAACATCCATTTCAATGTGCACCTTCTTTTACACAAACAAAATGAGTACAAGGAAGGGGCAATGAAGTTGTGGGATGTCAAGCTAGAGTAAATCAACTTCGATGTTTCTGCTGCACATAAATCTTCAGTTTTGGAGGAGACAAATAGCCAACATACTTTTAGTGCAAGTGCTGTGGCACTCCTTCTGGTTCTTCTAATCTACCCACATCATCAAATGATGATGATGATGATCTTCATTAAGAATCATATGACATTAGTTTCTGATTTTATTATTTTAATATTTTACAATAAATATCTATCATGACCTTCAAGTTTGACAAATTGACATCAAAGTAGTATTTGTAATTTTTATGGTGGTTTTGTCTATCATATGTATGCGGTGTGGTATGCTGAACTTAATTCTTGTTTTAAGATTGTAAATCTGTATCTATTTAAGATTTTTAAATGTTTTTGTACAAAGGGACCCAAAACACACCCAGCCCCAAAAAAAAATTTCCCAACCAGCATTTCCAAACCTAAATCAATATAGTAGGATAAAATGTATACAAATAGACCATATTTAAAAACTATCGATTCCATTTTAAAAGCTTTAAAAACTATATGTTTGGGTGAAATGGGCAGTTGAATTTGTATGGCTGTATATCAGAACAAAGTACATTTTTACAGGCAACCATTACAAAAAATAATGGTTGGTGACTAAAGGTGGTGATCAGATTTCTGCATCATGGTGCAACTGACATGCTAGATAAGCAATAGTTTATTAAAATTCCATATCACTGTATTACAACAAAAAGCCTCTCAAAATTAACTCTACCAAGATCATTTTACTTGTAAATCCACATTACCGAGTGATCCGTAAACTGGTCAAGATATTCCTAATCAGCTCACCAATTATGAACCGTAAACATTATTACTCGATACAATCACCAAACAAGCAAACAAATGTGTTAACAATCCTCAAACTATAGAACAGTTATACAGTTGCATCTAAACATCATCAAGCAGAAAAGAAAACATAGAAACGTGAAGGAAAAGGCCATAAACAATGATTAAAACAAGAATTTTAACCTAGAGAAACCCTATGAAGGGAGATAACTCCAGGCGCAGGGCAAATGCTACCTCATCTCCACTATGTAATCAGCCAAGAAGTGTCAATACAATGTACAAAAGGTCAGAACATGACATAAGAGTTCAATAACAAGTTATAAAAGCTTACGAGTACATCAATCTATTGCTCTGCTCCTATGGTGTCTTTGAATGCAAACTCTCTTACTTACAATGAGAAAACTAATTGTCAATTGCCAAGCCTTGTCCAAGCATCAAAGAATACTTAAATAAGCATCCGCACATACCCCAAGGCTGAAAGCACACAAAACAATGCTTGGAAGTGGAAACAAACAGTTGCAACCCTTAAAACTCTATGCTCAGCATGCAAATAATCAAGTTTGCCTATTATCAAATATGTGTTCACCGCTTCATAGCACATTCACCATAGTGGATGGCATGTTCCCAGAGACAAATGCATGTTAACCATTTCTATAAGTGGCAAACCCACAAATAAAATAAAAATATAAAGTTTTCAGATCTGCACACAATTCATCATCTTCTCCTCACTCCAGATCACCTTGAGGGTTCAATAACCCTAGATATAAGTCCTCGGTGTTCCAAAACCGACTTACTCACGCAAAGGAACTCCTTGTCTAGTCTTCCTTGAATGAAAAGGAGAAAAACCAACCTTACAATAATGATCACGATCTGAATTTCAGATCACCAAGGTCTTTAGTGAGACACTTACTTTCATTATTAAGGAAGCCTCTCTTTGGCAAATAAAAAAGCTAGTGGCCTAGTAACGTGCCACTATAATGAGTTAAACTCAAACCACTTATTCTTATTTGACAAGAGGCTCAATTGTAGGAAAACAAACGTCACTATAGTCTAGGACTTACATTAAAGGTATGTATATAGCTCCTAGCAAGTATACTCTTCATCATGGTGTTTATATTGGAGTTTTTATGGAGTTAGTTATCCTTATGGAGTTCAAAAGAGGTTTATCCATATTCAACAAGAGAATACTTACAGTCACCATAACCTTTCCTATTCAAATCGTTGTATGAGTATCCTCAAAGCATCAAATATATTTCAAAAACTGGGTGGCAAGTCCAGAAGAATGTGGTACGCGGTAGGTACAATCATAAGAGCCTAATCCAAATTCAAACCCTCATTGCAAAAAACTGATGCATAACTTCAGTCAAGATGGAAAAGAATGAGCCACAAGCCCAACAATAAAGACGTGGATAGCTAACTGGTAGAGTTCCCTAACATGTTAAAAGGCGACCCCTCCGCAGAATCCTCGCTAATGCATGAAAAATAACATGATATGAGAGTTAGTTTAGGAATCCCAAACAAAAGAATATGGTTCGAGATGGATGGTGGAAGAAAACGAGCTACACTCCAGGCAGCGAGGGAACTTTTTAGCCTAGCAGTTAAGCCCAGCATATAAATGCAAGGTCTTAGGTTCAAGTCCAGCTGGTCCCGAAATGTAATATTTTCCAATCATCCAACTTACAAATATTAAAATATAGACTTCCAACGTATACCACCTCGCATTAGGGGCGCCCTGTAATCTTACCCAAAACTTGCAAGGAATTTTATAAAACAATAGAAATTTCAAAACTCGTGAAGGCAAACGGAAAATAAATAAAATGCCAAACATATTAAGTAGTTTGAATTCTTACCAATCACAGTAGATGTTTGAAGTTTCCAGAAGCTCCTGATGTGTGAAGACCTGAAACGGAGAGCTTTCATGCTGACTTCTTAAACCCTTGCTTCCTCCAACCTTTTCATAAACCCTCGCTATTTTAGATTACTGTTTGTAGCATTTCTCAAAAGAATTGGTAGAGTGAATATGATAATACATTCAAGTTGCCCGTCTACTTGTAAAAAATGGCGAAAAACTGATGATTCTCGCTGGGTTTTTAGGTTTAAGCTTCTCTAAGCACCAAAACTGTAGGGCGGTGGGGTTTAAGGCGCTGACGTATTCTGTTTATTTTTATAGGGGAAGAACCTTAGATATTTATTTTGCAGAATAGATTAATTATAATTGATATAGTTAAATGGAGTAGTAAATATTGATATATTTTTATAAAATCTGCAGTGAGAAGGGAAAGGATTTAACAATAATTTATATTTTTTCAAATTGTGTTATTTTTTAATTAGCTAGAAGAATTGAATTATATTTTGTTTATATTGTTACTTTTAAAATGAATTGTTATATCGGTTAATATGTAAAATAATGTTAAATAAAAATATTTTGTATTGAAAATCTTATAATATGTATATAATGTTCAATTTGTTTTTTGAATAATCTTCATACTTTATTTTTAGAAATTTCAATAATAATTATCTTAAAGTATGGTATTCAAAAATACATTGCAAACTTTTTTCTTATGTGGTTTTTAAAACACAAGATAGCCAATAGTTGTAGATATATGCACATAATTGATGGTAATTAATACAATGTGTAATTTGAGCATTTACTTTATTGAACACAAAACCTCACTTTTTGCAAACAAGTAATAATATATTTGTATATGCATTTGGAATTCACAACTTTATATTTGTACATGTGTTTAGCTATATGGAAGGGGGGCGGGGGAGGGTTGATTTGTGAATGGGAAAGCAATGTAGACACGAAAATTAGGGGTGTATAAATATATTAATATTTTTATGAATCTACCATATTTTTTTTTGCTACTCGAGAATGAATTAACAAGTCCTAGACACACAATTTGAATTTTTGGCTTGTGTATAATAACAATAATCATGTCTAGGATTGTTAGCCTTAGGATCTAAGCATTCAAAACATTTATAGTAGGGAAGAACATTGTATTCTAATTCAACCTAGGGAACAATATTATAAGTGTGATCTAATCAAAGATAAGTAATGTTTGGAAAAATAGACCAAAGATGTTTTAAGTGGAATGATATGAAATACTAGAGTGTTGGATTAGATTTTGGGTGAGTAATGTGCAAAAAGTCAAAGTGGTACAAAATGAATAGATAAAAGTGTACAAGTGTGCACTTTTTCCCTCTACATATATTTAAATATTACAAGAAGTCAAATTTTGAACACAATAATTTTTATGAATATGCATTTATCATATAAGTTTTGAAATACTTTGTTCACATTATTTATATAAAAATTTAGCATAATTAAATACATTTTGATATTTTAGTAGGGTTCAATTGCATAGTCTTTTAATTAAACTTGCAAGCCATATTTCATGAGTAGTATTTCACATAAACTCATCTCTCATAATTATGAATAGTCTATTGAACATTCATTACACCCAAGTTTTATGAATTTTGAAAGTTTTACAAATGAGGTAGCAAACTAGGTGACTTGATCTTGGTGGGAACTCGATGGTGAAGTGTACATGAGTCAAAGTGGCGTTAGGATGGATGACCTTCCAAGAAGTATTAATTCTTAAAACCTATGAACATCACCCAGATTCAATGAATGCTAAGTAGACCATTTATGTTCATAAAAAATGAGTTTATGTAAACCACAACTAATAAAATATGGATAAATAACTTAACTCAAAAATTATATAACTAAAATGTAATAAAACATCATAATCTAACTACCATTAAGAAATGCCCCTCCTTATCATATTTATATGTAAATTAATGATTTAATATTTTTTAGTTAAGTATTGTATTTTAAAAAGTACTTATTATTTAATGGATATCTTAATAATAAAGTGAAAATGTTACTAAAATTAAAAAAACCCAAATTCAAATTCTTTTGAAATGGATTTACTCTATATTATTAGTGCTTATCTTTAGGTTGAAACTACTACAATCAAGATTTTTAAGTGGTTGATACTAGGTGTATTTGTCAACGAATTGTAAGCTAGAATTTTTCTATGTAAAGCAAATATTTATCTTTTGCAAAAATAAGATATAAAATTATTAATTAAAAATATTCAAAAAAATGAATTATTGGTAATTTGATTGGTTGAGGAGTTCAACCCCTTTTTTCTAGCCTTCATATTGTTCAATAAAAATGATTATTTTTTACAATGTTAATCTATGGGTGTACATAGCAATGAAGGACATATCATATAATAATAAATAAAAAAATGTAGTTCATCTCATAATAAATTGTTCATATTCTTGTCATTTTGATAGAAAATTAGTTAATACATCTCATTAAAGATAAGTTCACTTATATACATTATATAATGTAGGGCAACTCTTTCTAAGAGAATATTCATACTTCAATGCAAAATTTTAAGAATAATAATGGCTATTTTGTAAATCTTGGGTATAGTTGTTATAAGAATATTAGGGTGTTTGTGGGCCTAAACATGCTCCACCTAGAAGTTTTTGATTGTCTATGATTGTAGCAACAATTCAATTTGTTAGATATGGCAAATCCAAATCAGCTTATGTTTATATAGAGGAAAGAAGGGCTAAGTATGTATTGTATCAATAGATTATGGACTAGATGTAAGCCATCTACAATATTACCATGTGCCCACTATAAATTGCTTCTCAATATCAAATAATTGTGATTGAAGTACCACTGTGAAATGTTTTTGTATTTAGTTCTAAGATACATTGAAATAATGGACAATTAAATGAGGAGTAATACTAGCAATCTCAACTTTGTATGCAATCGATATATAAGAGGTGTTGAAGGTGGAAGCCTACAAAATAAAGAAGAGCACCTATAATTGAGCATTTACAAAATGTTTCAACTATTTACCAACTATACACTTTTTGCACTACTAAAAATGAGACTAGTTACAATTTTGGTCTTTTTGCAATATAAAAAGTTTCAAATATCTCTTCTAAGTATTTTTATGAATACTATTGTTTTTGCTTTAGAAAATAACCTATACAAATGATCCCAGAAAACTATTATACATTTCAAGAATTAGCTTCCATGATTTAGATGAGACTCTTGTGCAAGTCTATATCAAACAATTCAAAGACAAGGTTTGAAATGAGTTGCATAACAACTTCAAATATTTGAGATTTTGAGCTCATGGTTTCGAATTGTTCAACACATAGTATTCATTAATGCTCGAAATTTTAGCTTCCATGATTTAGATGAGACTATTGTGCAAGTCTATATCAAACAATTCGAAGACAAGGTTTGAAATGAGTTGCATAACAACTTCAAATATTTGAAATTTTGAGCTCATGGTTTCGAATTGTTTGACACATAGTATTCATTAATGCCCGAAATTTGAAGATGTTCACATAGTTCTATTAAAAAAATAGTTTCAAAGTACTGAGGATTTGATAGGCATAAAGAGTGGTAAGAATTTATATTTGAAATAGGATGAAACAACTTCTTCCACCAATTTCTTTCACTTGTTTTACCATTATACTATAATAGAATTGTCAAAAGATGCATTATTCCTAAAGTGATAATAATTGTAATTTGTTTTAAGTGAGTTAAACTACATATCTTGGGTGTAAGGAGTATTTAATTCATAAGAGCTTTTTAAGTTCGAGGAGCTCAAGGAGAGAGGTTTGTAATAGAAGCTTGTTTGTAGATGAAGACATAGACTAATTATCTCTTATACAAGGTCAAAATTTAATATGTATCAAAAATTGGATCATCTTTGATTGATGTATTAAGATAAATGACTAAACAACATGGTTCAATTTTATTATTAGTAGCAGAACAAAACATAAATCTCTGATGTGGAACAAAACCCAATTCAACTCAGTTATTTTGAGCAATAATACTCACACGTAATTTAAATATTTGATAGTAAAGAGCTCATAAAATTTAGATTTTTAGTAGACACTATCTTGTAATTGTTTTGCGAAGTCATCTAATTGCACATTGCAATCTTTGTAAATAGGGTATGTGTGACTTTTTTACTTATTACTTAGTTGGACTTTTATATACTTTGTGGTGTGGGTTTTTGTTCTATTTATGTTTGGAATAAAACCCTTCGAAGGAAATTGTTTATTATAATCATTTGGTATTTTATGCATACCTCTTTTTGTGAGGGCATTGGCCTATTTATTGGGCAAAATCATTATAATTGGGCATGCTTAGATTAAATAATGATATGTTATGACCATGTTATAATAATGTTTATGGGTGAATATTAATTATATTGTCCTAGTGGATGAATTCTTGATTGTCTGTCTTAAGCCTGTCGCAACATTAGCATGTCAAATAATTTTGGGTTTATGTAACTATTTTCTCGCATTTGGCTTCTAGTCCCTTATTTGTGTTAAGGAGACAGTGTGGCATTGTGTTTATTGGCTTCTGAGACCTTTGGGAACCCATTTCATAATAGTTTGTAAGTCAATTAATTTGTGCCTCGTTAATCTTGTTGCTTTTCTTTTTATGCCTTATATAATTTTATTAGTATTTGGTCTATGTGTTGGGGTTTTATGCTTGTGAGAATTCTAGTACTAGTGTGTGGGGTGTTAGACTTTAGATAAAATTGATGTTGAGTATTATGTATCAAACTACTAAGAAGTCTAATACTAAGTAGAGTGGGTATTAGACTCTCGTGAAATTTGATACCAATGTACCAACCCTAATAGAAGCCTAATAGAGTGTCAAACTTTGGTGAAGCCTTCAGTATTAGTATCAAGTTTATAGGTTTCTTAAAACCTTATTGGGGTCAAGGGATTTTGGGTAACCTGTGATATGTTCTTTGCATTTTTGTAAGGCTTATTAATGTATATTGTCTATTGCAAACTAAATAATAATTACAAGAATATACATATGGATGATGTCTCAATTGGATTTAATGCAACGAGAAATTAAAATGAACATTTATTGTGATTATTTTTAATTATCTAGCTGGTTATATTTTTTTCTTACTTGTATTATGTTTTTTTTTGGTCGGCAATAATGATTTTTTATTAATAGTAATAAAGATCAAGTACATTATGTGAAAACTGCATATACTTGAAAGACAAACTCTTTCATCCAAAAAACCTTACTTGTATTATGTTGTTACACTTATTAGGCTTTTTTTGTACGAGTGTAAGGCATCGTTTAAAATATTTTTTATGAATTATTAAAAAACGTATATATTTTTTTATCGGTAAATTTATTTTTATTAAGAAGGAAATTGAAGTACATAGTAAACCACCATCTGGAAACAAAACCACCGAGCCAAAACCATTCTGAACTTAAGCACAGACGTCAAAAAACCTTACCCCGCCCCACTGTCAAAAAAGGTTTCAATACATCATGCCTCGATGGCATAAACAATTTATCAAAAAAAAACATTAAACAGAAACTTCGGTGAAATAGAAAATGTATCAAGAGGTACCATTGATCAACAATTATTTAACCTTCTGCAGCAACTTGAGAGCTCGAAGCATCTGCCACCCCATCAGAGCCACCAACCGCACCACCCTATTCAACCTATCTTTCCAGCTTCGTCGAGAGTCATCTAGTGATCGGCCTCCTGCTTCTCGCCTCGTCTACCAGCCTAGCCTCCATAGCCGCATGTCGGATAATTTCTTCAATCTCCATAATCTGGACATAAACTATTAGGCCTTCCCAACCTCACCTCGCATTGTCCTTGAAATGAGCTTTGACCTCTTCTCGGCAATGAAGAAAGGAAATTCGGGAGTGCCTCGCCCGCAACTCAGCATTAATCTCTAGAATTCCTTCAGAAAGGTTGAATCCCCAACTTGGAACGAACCACTCCAACAACGACTCCAAATTTAATAGGTAGGCATGCAGAATGATCATCCTCAATACCTTCCTGACTTCCTCGAATGAATATCCAAAGTCCAGTCCCCAAGCCATAATTGGGGAATAAGTATTAGCTCTACATCGATACCTATGGCCTATAACCGCCACCTCCTCACCCAACACCAACTTAACCACTTCCAAGAATAGCAGGTCGTTTGCCAGAAACATTTTCTCCAGCTTCCTCACCGGGACGGGACCACGAAAGGCCGACATCAACTTTGAAGACTTCAGAGTAAAATTGGCTTCCATTCTAGGCGTCCACAGGAAACGGACTATGCAAAAAAATCGTTGAACTCTGCAAAAAACATGTAGCCTTCACCACCAACTCACAGACAAGCCTTATTGAATGTGCGATGATACCAAAAAAAGAAATTAAGTAGGCACGCTCCACAACCGCCACCATTTCAGAGAGCATTCCACATTAAACGCTCATTAACTCAAACTAGACTACAACTTTGGATAAAAAGCCAACCGAAAGACGCACATTTCGAATTTGCAGGAGTACAATCTTTGGAGGGTGTCTTAACTCCATCGCACGATGCAATCATGATAATCTTGCCACCTCACCTCCCCTTTAGAAATCTCACATGCCACATTTGAAAGACCGTCAGTAATGACATTCT
Organism: Cryptomeria japonica; assembly: GCF_030272615.1. Classification (NCBI taxonomy): domain Eukaryota; kingdom Viridiplantae; phylum Streptophyta; class Pinopsida; order Cupressales; family Cupressaceae; genus Cryptomeria; species Cryptomeria japonica. The sequence goes on along the minus strand of NC_081406.1, from coordinate 151,223,482 downwards.
AGCCTCTTTTCACATGAGAAATACAAAAATCTTGGAAGGATTTTAACTTTTCACAAATTATATGTATAAATTTGTTTAGCTTCCAACACGGGGTATCACCTTTGATCAAGGCATTGATCGCAACCTAGGAATCCCCTTCCAAGTGGACCTTCGATGCCTTCATGTTCACTGCCAAGTCAACCGCTAATAAGGTCTCTTGAGCCTCTACCTCATTATTGGTTCCATCTTGTAATCTTCTTGTTCATGTGAAAAGGATCTTCCCCTCATCATCACAGCCCACACACCCCACACCTGAAGTTCTCGGATTCCCATTTGAGGCCCCATCAAAATTAATTTTCACCCAACCCCTCTCCAGCTTTGACCATGTCACATCCGCTTCAAAAGGACCGCTCACAGGATTAGCCCTGGGGAACCCATGAACGGGTCTTTAAAAAACTATATTTGTCAACATTTAAAATTACAAATAAAAATATTCAAACTATAATATTTATTAGTTTAAAACCTAAAAAACAATCTTTTTCTTATTCTTATAATCTTTTTGATACCCACTTGACCTAGTATTAGATTACAAAGAAGTCTAATACTAGGTAGAGTTGGTAGAAAACTCTCATTGAGTCCAATACCAAAGTAATGGCCATGATAGAAGCACGAGAGGGCATCAAAATTTGGCAAAGTCCAATATCAATATTGGGCTTGTGGTCATCATAATATCAAAGGTGTCCTTATTAATTTTAGAAGAAGAATAAACAAGATTGTTGGAGGAATTGTTGATAGTCTCTTCTCACACTAAAATGTTATCATGGATAAGATCAATTTTAGGAGGGAGACTAGGAGTAGGCATTGATGTTTTAGAAGGAAGAGTATTAGTAGGAAAGGTCATATCATCCTCTTTCATCAAAGTATCTACATGGAGAATCGACTCTCTAGGAGAAGGATCAACATTACTCTCTAAAGTTTCACCTTTGAAAGGGAGATATTTGAAAGAGATGTTAACAATCTCTTCTTGAACTAGGGTATCCTTATGAGTAGATCCTAGTTGGGGAGAAGGAGATGCCTTACCTTAATAAGAAAAATGATTGAGATTCATGGAAGGTAAGATTCTATCAAGAGTGTTATCAATCATGATTTCATCCTCTTTGACTAGGGTTCTTCTTCTAATTATTTGTCCCAAATAGTGAGGTCATTGAAAAAAGTATTATAAATATCTTGCACAAAGATGTCCTTATTGTTATTGCCAATTTTGGTTGAAGGGATAACATTGCTCATTAATTCTTCATCCTTAGGAGAGAGAGCATCACTACATGTGTTTAAATCATCCTCTTGCCTCAAAATGTGTTCAATAGGATATTTAGGGGAGAGTGACTTAAGGGATTTGATTATGATTTCATCTTCTTTTTCTAAGGCATCTTTATGGGTAAGACAAGCTTCGAGGAAAGGAGAAGCATTTCTCATTAATGCATCATCTCTAGTGGGATTTTTGTTGAAGTCAAAAGAGGAATTGCCATCACTGGGAAAAGTAGGGACAATACCATCTTCTTGGAAAAAAATGATCCTCATGAGGGGAGTATTCTTTAGGAGGGAGATGAACATCTTTCTCAAAAGATTCATGCTTAGGAAGGAGATCTTCGAAAGAAGTGCTCATAACCTCTTGTTGCACTAACATGCCCCCATTGGTAAGACCAAATTTATGAGAAGATAAGTCAATGTCCATAATACCTTTTCACTTAGAGAGGCATCATGTAAAGAAGGTAAATTAACACTAAGAAAGGTGTTTGTGATATCATCCTCTTCCTCTAAGATAGCTAGATGAGAAGGGCACATTTTAGGAGAATTGTCAAGATCACTCTTCAAATCTTCATCCTTAGAGCATGGGAGAGTTTTGAAGGGGTTGATAACAACTCTTTTAAGCACTAAAATGTTATCATAGATAGGAGAAGGTTATTTAAGAGAGGTAAAATTTGAAGCAAGCGAAGCTAACCCATTATCACATCTATGAAATGAATGCATCATCGCAACAATTTTCCTCTTTCAAATGATAACATATGCGAAATAGAAGGAAATGATCAATTTTAACCAATGTAAGCACTCTAAATGTTGATTTAGAAAATGAGATTTATGAATGAAATGTGTTCCTTAATCATATCTGAAATTAATGACCCAAATTAACCTATCCACAAGTTCAATTTTGAAAAAAACTAAGGTTTTAGCAAAAATTAACCTCTAAATTTTTTGAACTTTGCAAGGAATTGAAACTTGTAAATGTAAATTTGAATTTGAAATAGCAAAAACACTCAGATATGAGAACAAAAAATATAATTAAAGAAGATTGGATTCACGTCGGGTTCACCAAAATGTGGAGGGGAAAAAGCAAGGTCGGATGGCTAGGACCTAATCCCACTTTAGCCAACACATTGGGAAAATGAAAGAGCCTAGGGAGATAGCTCACTTTGGCTACTTCTTGTGAGAAAGAGAGAGCCAAGGATTATCTCTTACGGTTTCTATTCCTCTTGTTGTAAATCAAGATAAGATGTGAAAGATTGATCAACTAGACTAGGAGATAAACAATGAAGCATACATGAACTGAAATTGTAGAAACTCACAGATCTAAAATTGAGATACTGAAAGTAGAGAAGGGGCAGGAATCTAGATGTGTACCTAGAGTTAAAAATTGAGCCAAAATGACCAGGACTAGGGCGCCACGCCCCTATCCCTAATGATTTGACAGAGAGCTGCAACTGAAAGGCTACAAACCTGAGATCCCGAGCCTTCACCCTGTTAAAAATCACTGAAATTGAGGGGGACCAAGGCACCACCCCCCTATCCTGGGTAGGACCAAGGTGCAATGCCCCCGTCCCTAATGGATTTGGGCTATTCAGAGGCCTTGGGACTCTCCTTGTGCCTTTTTCTGATCCAGGAAGCCTTTCGGGTACGTGTTTCTGCACCTGCAACCAACCCCTAAGGGAGGGGTACAAGCCAATCGTTAGTCGGTGATCTCATATTATTCTTCAATGTCTTTAAGGATCCTACTTGATGATTGATGCTTAACAAATACTTGATGAATGCTTGATGAATGTGATGGACTTGAAAAGCACTGAGAGGGGGGGTGAATCAGTGACACCAAAAATAAAACTACTTCAAACACTAATCGGTAGATGAACTTAACAAAACTTTTAAACACAATGCATGTAATCCAAAATGATATAACAACATCCACAATAAGTAAAACATCCACCATAACACAAGTGTTTGTACGTGGAAAACCCAAATAGATAAAAACCACAGTGAGATGGAACTCACAAGTTAACTATCTGCAGTAATAGATAACTGACCGGTTAGGGTCTACAAAGTGCTCTGCTAGGAGCGAATCTTGTTAGAGATCCCAAAGCTTGATTAGAAGCTTATACCCTGTTAAAGGTAGTACCCTATTAGGAGTAACCTCGGTGGAGGATTTCTAAACCCAAACTAATGGATCGCCCTGCTAGAGGATTTGTACAAAGAAGCTTGTTAGAGCTTACTCGGTTAGGGGATTTGAATTCTGCTGAGATTGTTAGAAAAACAATAGGATTGGTTTGACCTGTCTAAGTAGCACAATAATTGCTTGATCAAATCCTTCTAAACATATTCAACACTTCTCTTTTGCATACTCTGCAACTTAACTCTTTTTTACTTTTTCACACAACATATCACTTTCACTCATATGAAATAATTCATTGTAATGCCAATATATAGACATTAAGATTTCATGTCGGCCCAAAGAAATTATAACATAATTTCCTAGGTGCAGTGTATCTGGTCAAGTGATCATAACTCATCACAAAAATACTGTCAAAATTTATCGGTGGGATAACTCATCACGATTTGTGGTAACTCATCACAAAATCAACAAATACCAGTTGGAACAATCAATACCGATTAGAGTTAAATATATGAACTGTTATCCTTGAATCTTCTGATATAATCTCCGCTTGATCTTCATGTGATGCCGACTAATGTGTATCCATTGGTTGTCTTCTATGTATATACCAGTTGTCACAAAGTACCGACTAGAGATAAACCTCTAAGTATAACCTCTAGCATACCGGTTGTAGAATAAACAACTTGAAGTTACATTGGTAGACAATATAAACATATGTGTGTGTATGTGTTTCATCAATGACAACATATAATGAATATATTACAATCATCATCAAGCCAACAATCTCCCCCTTTGGCATTGATGGCAATACTTAGAATTTTTTTACAATAATACCACTAAGTGTGCATACAAAACAAAATTTACACATATACACATGCTCCCCCTTAATGCATACATTATACAAAATTTTCAAAAACACACATACATATTTCTACTCCCCCTTTGACAACAATGCCAAATTGAAAGAGTAAAAATAAATAAATAAATAAATAAATAAATAAATATATATATATATATATATATATATATACAGAAAATTTGTATCGAAGTGTTTAGCATATACAATAACAACTAAAAAAAATCATGCATTAGCTAGTCTCATAAAAATATCATTAAAGTTCTGCTTCAACTGTGATATGGCATTTGTCCATGTCGCTAGCACGTTCTCGGTGTACTCTTTTGTAGACATAAGTTGTGTATGGAATTCTTCCATAGAATCTAGTGTACAAGTTTTTGGAGTTGCTAAGATAGCTTTTGCATTAGAGTAGGCTCTTTGAAGTATGTCCACTTGTGATGTGAGTAGACTCTTGAGTTCCTCGAGAGACCGAAGTCTCTTTCCCTTCTCATGATCATAAGTCTCCAACCTGTTATGCAGATCATCTACAGATTTGCTAAAAGCAAATATAGAGTCCTAAAGTGGGATATATGCATTGCATATCCTTTCTAGCTCTTTCTCTGTGTTTGTTTGTCTTTTTGTGATATCATAATAAAAGAATGAAACATTAGAGCTAGAAGCAAGATACTTTCCTCCTGTTTCAATAGCTTTGCTCAACAAATCTTTATTATGTGACAGAGCCTCTTTGCCAGTATCAATGTCCTTTGCAAGTTTCTCTCCATACTTCTTCTTGTGACTTTTCTCAACATAGGTTAGTGTTGCTTCTTTAAGTGACTTGATTTGATCAGATACGTCAGTGACTAACTGACCAAGTTTGCTAATAGGGAATGTCAGATGTGTTGTAGAAGTTTCTGGTAGCAGACTAGATAAATTATCTACTACATTTTGAATAGTTTCAGCTTCAACCCTTTGCTCTTTAAGTCTCTTCTTATGCGCTCTAGATTGCATAACACTTGTAATATTCATCATTTCATATGCACTCATGTTGTCCATAATGATAGGCCCTAAAATGCCTAATGAATCATCATCATCGTCACCAGTCTGCGAAGTGACTAATGGCTTTGTTGGTTCAGAGGATGTAACCTTAATGATTGCTTTCTCTAGATTTTTCTCTGCTTCCTCTTCAGAAGTCTGTGTGACAACATTTTCCATAGACTCCTTCTGAGTATCTTGTAAGACCAGTGGGGATTGGGGTTTTTTGGGTTGTTTTGTTGCCGGTGGATTGTCCACTTTCGGTTGAGTTGCCAGTTTCTCAACTAAAGTAATCTGTGTATCAGTGATTTTAGGAGGTTTCATATTTGGTGCAATGTTGTCTCCAGATAGATCAACTATATCCTGAACATCATCATCAACATGAATAATGGTGCCATCCTTCTTCTTGATAGGATAGACCTCATCATCTTGAACAATCTCTTCTTCATCCATTTCCGGTCGATTAACAACATCTTCCTCATTCTTAGAGGAATGAATGAGTTATTCCATCCATTTGATTTCATAGGCTATTCGATGGGTCTCAATTTCAATAATTACCCTCTTTCCACTAAGTAGATTCAATCTTCTTGCTTTGAAAGCAAATTGAATTTTGTACTGATCAACTAAAGTACTAATTTAATCTTTAGAAAATTCAAGAAAACATTGTACAAATACTTCATCAATGATTTATTTTTCCAATTTTATAGCTACCTCCCATATGTCTAACAGAATAGTGTACAAAGAATTTGAGATATCCTTTTCCAGATCATGTGGATATCTACTGTAATGACACAAATGAGTGATCACTTGTTCAATGACTCACTTCTTCTCATCTTCAGTGAAGGAATCAAAATGCTCTTTGACATTGTCAAACTTGTTCCTTCCTAATGTCTTCATTGTTATTTCAAAATGGGTATCAGGCTTGTAAGTTGATATATCAATAGGCATAGTTGCCTTTGGCACTTCCTTTAGTCTTTTCTACTCTACCAGTAGCTTTCATCTTCTTAGGTTCTTCTTCAGCATCAGTACCCTCAGATTCTGCTTGGAGAATAAGTTCTTGGTTTCTCTTCTTTGGTATGTTCTCCTTCTTTGTATAGACTTTAGGTGTCGGTTCCTTTTTGGTTTAGATACTCCAAGTCACCCTTGTATTATTTATTTCCAGAGGTGCTTCATCAGTTTTCTTTTTCTTTCCTTTCCCACTTGTGGCATGAGTAATACTGGTTATGGTTTGTGCATCATGGAATACCACAATATCTAGTTTTGCCTTCTTTTTATCTTTAGGAGATGCTAATAGGTTATTAGCATAACCAACCAGTAAGTCATGATTCACCTCATAACTCATATCTTCCATTTCTTCTTTCCTTGGCTCAATTGCTTGCATCAAACAAAAATAAGTGGTAACTATGAAAACAATTTCTTTTGCAAAATGACTTACCACATCTTCAGGCAATCTCATTCTCATGATCATCTTCTTCTGAAACTCATTGAAATACTTATTCATAGCAGCAGGGAAAGTATTCTTTACAACCTTGATGTTGTTTTTGATTTGTGCAGATACCGATAGGTCCTTTTACCATTCAATATCACCTATTCCCGGTAGAAAATTTTGAAAATAAAAAGAATAACCCAACCAATAGTTGTCCATACTTGAACTTTAGACTGCTATCCTTTTTGATAGATTGCAGATTTAGAAATAATTGTCTCCTAATAGCCTCATAGAGATCATAATCTGCATTTTCAACTATCATCTTGTAAGCTGTATGAATTGCTCGAAATGGAACACCATTTAGTCTACTAGAGTAAAATACTCGGTAGCCTATCACCATTGCTGCCAATTTCACCGCTAGGTCTCTTATATTGTTAACAGAAAAAGCACGCTTACCAGTTGTTGAACCGATTAGTGAGAATACTGTCTCTTTTGAAATTCTTCTCAGCTCAGGTACTTCACCGGTTGAGAAATAACCAATTACAGCCTAAATGGCTTCCTTGGTAATTGTGTGAGTTCTCTCTAAGTACATGTTCTCACCATGAACCCAACTCAAAATAATTCTGATATGCTCTTCCTCAAAATCTTCTAGAAAATAAGCGGCGTTGTGAAAACATTTCTCAAAAACCCTAGCATACTATGTTTGAATCTTTCCATTCTCATCATAGAGGGATTTTAGCTGAGTGTAAATGTATAGCGATCCTAGATCCTCTATCTTACAATCAATATAACTTGACAAATCTCCTTTTACTAAAACTCCACTTGGAACTTGTGATAATGCATTATACGACACAATTTTTTCTGCCTCTACAACTTCCATTGGCTCAGATGTAATCATTAACCTTTCTATAGTCTTTGAAGATGATGCCATTGCAGATGAACAAGATTCGAAGTAGGATTTTCAAAGAAATACCTTATATCATGCACGCTGCCTTATTTACTGGTTGAATGCCCAAATGCACACTAGTTCGATCTTCTGCAACCTTTAAATCAGCTTGATTGCAAATCACAATGCAATTTCGACAATTATCAACCAACAAACTCTTTTAGCTCAACAAGCGCTCCAAATTTCTTTCTCGAATGCCTTAGGGTAAAAATGACAAAGCAAAAACTCACTTTTATCCTTTTCTTTTTTTTACCTACTGCATTAAATGCTCACCTGTTAGGGTTACAAACCCTAATTTCACCGCTCAAGGAGAAAACCAGTTGATAACATATTGACAAAAGGTTATCAAATTTTCATGCTTCAAAATTCTCTTACCGCTCATCTCAAGGGGTCAAGAGGTAGATTTACCATTACGCTCCCCTTAGCCATATTTAGAAGGTTTAATTCACCGGTGCAGTGTTCTCTTCACTGGGTCAAGGAACAATTTCTTCTCCAGGTGAGTCATCACTTTTCTTCTTCCATATTCGATTCATTTCCTCTCTAGTTTCTTCAACATTAACTTTTTGCTTTCCTTTCCGATCCTTAAAAGAATTGACCGGTTTGGCTAAGTGCCCCAGTTTGTTATAGTAATAGCAAGCCATACCAGATGATTTCCAAGGTCTCGCGTTTCCTCTCCCAGTTCTTCTTCTGTAGTTCATAGCCACGTGACCAAAGTTATCACAGATGGTGCAAATGACATTTGTTACCTTTTTCATTTCAAATGGAATAAATCGGTTGTCGTAGGGTCTTTGCTGGTTCAGGTTGACCCGACTGTCAAAATTCCTCATCCAGTTGCCATTTGGTCTTGGATGCATATGTGGTACAAGATTATTTGCTCCATATCTGCACTCAGTAGATCTATGTCCATGCATTCTGCATGTGAAGTAATTACCTTCAAATTTCTTGGACACATACCTAACATTAGTATTGTAGCTTGCATTTCTGTTAGGTTTGTCTTTACAAACATTTGTAGTGTGACTAGGTTTATGGCAAACAAAACAAACAGGTTTAAAGACCTTCTTATCGGTAGGCTTCTTGATCTTAGGAGCATATTTGTTCTTAAGAGTGTTTTTCTTAGTACCAGAGGATTCACCTTTCTCGGATGCGTGAAAGCCAAGTCCAGAGGTATCACCCTTCATCCTTTGTGATTGAATTTTTTCTTCAAGCAAGGTAGAACTCTTGTTGAACTTTTCTAGTTTCTCATTAGCTTCGGTAAGCTATTTGGTGAGATCTTCATTATATTTTGACAGGTTCTCTCTTAGAGATGATGCTAATTCAAGATCTAGCTATAAGTTCTCCTTCTCTTCTCTTTCAGTATTCAAATGCTCATGCAAGGTAGCATTTTCTCGCTTGATCTTGGCAATCTCTTGATCTCTTTCCTTGATAAGATCTTCAACAGCTCTTTTGGCTTCCAGTTCCTGACTCATACGGATAGTAAGACCTTCCAGCTCTCTCCTCAGGTTTAGCTTTTCACCGTTTAACTTTTCAACTTCCCTAGCTAAAGCATCAATATTGGCCTCATCTAAAGAACTATTGTCAAATATCTCTAACAATTGTTTAGTTTTATCTCTCCTTTTGACTTGTGAAGCTTTCAGTTTGACCCTAAGGCTTTCAAGCTCATTTCTGCTAGCTTCTAGCTCTCTAGCCATCTCAAAGTAGCTCATGTCCCCCATGGTGGTTTCAAGGCTCCCTTCTAAGCGATTAGGCTTCAAAGAAGTTAGGCTCTGATACCAATTGATGGACTTGAAAAGCACTGAGAGGGGGGATGAATCAGTGACACCAAAAATAAAACTACTCCAAACACTAACCAGTATATGAACTTAACAAAACTTTTAAACACAATGCGTGTAATCCAAAATGATATAACAACATCCACCATAACACAAGTGTTTGTACGTGGAAAACCCAAATAGGTAAAAACCATGGTGAGATGAAACTCACATGATAACTATCTGCAGTAATAGATAATTGATCGGTTAGTATCTACAAATTGCTCTGCTAGGAGCGAATCTTGTTAGAGATCCCAAAGCTTGATTAGAAGCTTACACCCTGTTAAAGGTAGTACCCTGTGAGGAGTAACCTCAGTGTAGGATTACTGAACCCAAACTAATGGATCACCCTGTTAGAGGATTTGTACAAAGAAGCTTGTTAGAGCTTACCCGGTCAGGGGATTTGAATTCTGTTGAGATTGTTAGAAAACAACAGGATTGGTTTGATCTATCTGAGTAGCACAATAATTGCTTGATCAGATCCTTCTAAACATATTCAACACTTCTCTTCTACATACTCTGCAACTTAACTCTTTTTGACTTTTTCACACAACATATCACTTTCACTCATATGAAATAATTCATTGTAATGTCAATATATAGATATTAAGATTTCATGTCGGCCCAAAGAAATTATAACACAATTTCCTAGGTGCAGTGTATCTAGTCAAGAGATCATAACTCATCACAAAAATACCGCCAAAATTTGTCGGTGGGATAACTCATCACGATTTGTGGTAACTCATCACAAAATCAACAAATACCGGTTGGAACAGTCAATACCGATTAGAGTTAAATATATGAATTGTTATCCTTGAATCTTCTGATATAATCTCCACTTGATCTTCATGTGATGTCGACTAATGTGTATCCATTGGTTGTCTTCTATGTATATACTGGTTGTCACAAAGTACCGGTTAGAGATAAACCTCTAGCATACCGGTTGTAGAATAAATAACTTGAAGTTACATCGGTAGACAATATAAACATATGTGTGTGTATGTGTTTCATCAATGACAACATATGATGAATGTTTTAAAATCATCATCAAGCCAACAAAATGTTGTTGAATGTTGTTGAAGACTCCACATACGCTTCTCTTTCACTACATAGAAGGTTCCTTGTGATCGCTTGTTCTTAGATCTTAGACATATTCAATCCCATCAAATGAAGAAAGATAGCTCTTATGTATGAAATCCTAGATCTTAATTTCGTCTTTAGTCCTACCTAGGATTTGACTTTCTCGCCAATTTCTTGGGGTTAAGCATTATAATATCATAGAATTATGCTCCCGAAATTTTAGGAAAAATGTCGGGAACCGTGTTGCACTTGCACATGGTCCGACCAACTTTTCACCAATGTTTTGGGGCCATTAGATATGATGATATTAGAGTGAATCCCAAAGTTATAGCTGATTTTGAGATGTTTTGATATGCGAAATCCGGCCTTAAAGGTTGAAATAAGACATAATTAGGGTTTATGATTTAATGATTTATTGGAGGAATAAAATAAAAAGGGGCACACTTAGGGTAAAGGGCACAATTTTTATGATGTAGGGAGTAATGAAATATGAATTTAGATTTAATTTAATTAATTAATTAAATACTTAAATGAAAATTACAATGCAAGATGCAAACACACTAAGGCGCGTACTAAACTAAGCGTAGAATTGTACCACCCTAGCAAGGGTGTACAATTTACGATGCTACATAACACAAGCAGGAAGATGCATGAAGGATAGCGATCAATGTTAAGCAGTTGTTGTAGTTGATTTGTAAAGAGAGAATGTATATGATGGCCTTCAGAGTCCAGCGAAGGAAGATGCATGGAAGTTGAGGGCCGCGACATCATGAGATGATGCCACGTGTCCTAGGCAGACCAAAAAGGTTCGACAGTGGGGCCACTAACAGAATTAAGTTGGAAGATGATTGGACGATGCTCAGTCAGACCTTTTGTGGACCTGTTTGCCATAGTGGAAGGTCAATATCATATTAACTGATGGTGATTGAGCGACGTGTCATGCTGGAAAAAATCTACGATGGACGAAGAATGTATTTCAAAGTAGAGGTGATTAAGACTATTTGTTGTCACTCGTGCGAGAAAATAAGGGCAGGAGGAAATAAGCTTGTCGACATAAGATGAATAAAGATAAGTCGAGACACGTGGATGCCAACTGATTTTTAAGAAATCCATTATAAAGGTTGTTTTACAAGTTGAAGTGAATTGGCAAGCGATGCTGGCAAGTTTTCAGGGAGTTGTCTTACCGATTTCCATTGCCATGATAATGAGAGATTGAGATTTCCTGAAGAATAAGGGGATAAGGATATTTTCTAAGTTGGCAATGAAGTGATCAAGGACCTGTCAACAAGATCATAGGTGTCGTACTATTAGGGATTCTCACATAAAGGTAAGAATCAAGAAATTGTCTCCAAGAAAACTTCAAAAGGATAAGGACTCCATATCCAAAAAAGAGATTCCGAAACAGAAGTTGTGCAATCAAGAAAAATAATGTGATCAGGATAAAATCATTCACGTAAGGTGAGCTTTGTTAGAAGGTAGCAGATTGATAGTTTGAATCTGACGGTGTCACGGATCTGAAGGATATGATGTCTTAAGTCCATTTGCTGGTAGGATGAGTAGAAGGCAATGAAGTGATGATTTTTCATGCATGAGTACCACCAAGTGAGACAATTTTGATTATAAATATAACTAAGTGGTGTTCTCAGTTGGTAGAAATAACACAAATCTTATTATCTTCTAGGAAGGTTTTGAGATGATGAGAATGATTTTTGAGCAATATCATGCAAGGAGTTACAGTGAGCTCTGCGATACCGGATGGAAATTCTTCTTGAGTGAGTATGCTTATAGTCAATGGAGCCTTGAAAGTTGGGAGGATAGTTAGTGGAGGCTTGAAATCCATTTTTCATCAAAACAAGCCCTGCATGACATATCCTCTACCTCTCCTCTACCACTGGTTGGCAGAGGATTCTAGGAAGGGCCTCACGGAGGAATAGGAGCATATCAAGGTTGGGGAGGACGCAACAACCATTCATCTTTGCGATGACATGGAATTTGCAACGCCTTCCCTTCACTTTATGTTCCTTTGCGAGTCCTTTTTCCCACTTTCTCTGATCCTGGGCATGAAGGCTTGAGCTCCTCTTCTATTTTAGGGGCGACTTTACTTCTTATTGGGATCTAAACCCTTTTCTTGAAGGGAAATGCTCTGTAGAACAAAATGACGCATCTCATGGTCCATCTGGAGGCATCAGGAGTGATGGTGGCACGACTCAAAAGGTTTTGTTTCTACCAAAATGCAGTTAGGAAATTTGGCTCTACCTCATCATGAAGTGCTGGTATGGACAGTTTTTTGGAGATTGTATAGAATCACAAATAGTCTTGTAGGCTTGTGATAGGTGTCTCCTCTGGCTCGAAGCTTGTTTGCTCCCTTGAGTCTATAAAAGGGAATTCAAGGCCATGAGATGGGGTCAAGAAATTTGGTCACAACTTGGGTCCAAATCTTTGGTCATGTACAGTGAGTCTAGGTGAAATGAGTAGGCTGTAAAAGTCATTTACAGAGCAAATAAAATGGGTCTTGTGTCATATTTTATGCAGGTTCTTGAAGGAGTTATATGTAAGATGGTTTGTAACTGAAAATAGATTGTTAAATGAATGAAAACATATTTTAAATCCATTTCTCCAGCGTGAAACTCTATTATGTTTTGAATGAGTAGAATCAAGGGTTTTCTCATTCATTGCATTGTTATGGTGTATGTATTTTTTATTTTTGCTTTGACCTAAGGGGTTAATTAAATGCTTAAATAGAATTCCAGACTGATGGGGCTTATGAATGGATTCGGATAAGTATTTCGGGTTGGAATATGTAGATGAGAGATATTTTAAGGCAGTATTATCTTAGATCCTGAGTTATTAGATTAAAGGTTATCTTATATTTTCATCCTACGTTTTGCAATTTTAGTTGCCCAATGGATAAGACAATGGTCATGGCTTTTAGCTATCTCCAATAACAATTTTGTACTCATAACTCATCGACAACTCTCTGTGAACTGCGAATATCGAAACATCTTTTCATTTTTATGTATGTTGTTGCTTGTCGAAAACATCTCATGCTCCAAACCAGGTCGAGGATCACTGAGAGCTAGACACTTTGTAGCATTCTCCCTCTTTGTTGAGCCCTCCTAAGAATGAGATCTTCTGCTTAGTTCTAATGTCACTTGCCAGTACGGTGCATAGATTGCGAGTGCATTAAGGGATCACCCTCTCGGGTTTCGCAGAGCCCAAAGTATAGAAGGATTAGTAGAATCCTTGTCATATGTTGGTCCAAGTCCCTAAATATTCTAAACAGTTGGAGTTGGCTTCTCCATGCATGATTCGAGGGCTCGACTTGGTTTCTGCCTCTGCTTGCAGTGTAAACCCCATTCTGGGGAACCAACAAAAATAGCGACTCTGCTAGGGAAAGAATAGAGTCACGAGCTTGTAATGTTCTATCTCCTTGTCAAGTGAGTCAATTCTCATGAATGTTGCCTGAAAATATGTTGTCATTCATTTTTCAATGTAAGTTATGTCAAGATCTGTCCATATTACATAATTATTCCATAATATCTCACAAATTGTGATTGGTGACTCTAAGATCTTTGCACCAGTGTGCATTATATGAAGAAGAACTAAAGAAGAATCAAAGAACTTACAGTAGAGATGATGCAGATTTGAGCTCTTATGATGAAGTACCCTAACAAGTTGAGGAAAGAATTCACATTACAAAAGAAGAAGAGGTGCAGTGCGGAATAAACCTGACCTAAGAAGAAATTCCAGTTGTTCAAATATTTGTCCTATACAAGGAGGTGGCGACTCTACTAGAAGAACACAATGATGATGTGAAGATAGTTTCAGACCTATCACTGATGCAAGCCATAAAGATGATTTTCAACCTATTTTTTATTTTCATGAGTCAGATGTATTTCCATGAAAATCAGGTGTAGAAAATGTTTCCCTATTAAGTGATTTAAGCACTAAGAAATGGATGGGAGTAATCTTTCTACATACTTCAGAGATATAATTCTAAGATTTTTGTGTTGAGTTAAGTATGTGTTGAGTTATGCATTGAATTGTAGAGAAAATGTATTGTTTACCTATACATCCCCATGAAATGTAAACATGCAATGTATGCATCCCTTGTCAAGTCACAACAAAAGGTTCTTTGCTAAAAGATATTGACCATTAAGTCTTAATGGTATCCAAGGTTTCCCAAACCCTATTCCTGTTAGGATTAGGGAACATTTACCAAGTTTCGATGGGAAAGGTTCAGAATCAGCATGACAACACCTGCAGGAGTTTTCTAATTTGATGGGAGATTTTGAGATTAGTCAGGAAGATGTTTTCATGAAGATTTTTGTTCAGTCTCTGAAAAGGGATGCTAGAGATTGGTTTTCGTATTTGCTAGCATGTTATATCTCTTCATGGGATGAACTTAATGCATTGTTCATAGAACAATTTGGTGAAAGAGTCAATCCAAGTTCAGCTATCAAAGGATTCATGGGTATTCAGAAGGAAGAAGATGAGTTGGTACCTAATTTCAATCTCAGATTTGCAAGAACTTTGGATAAGATTCCTAGTGGTTATAGGCCAAATGATTCAGTATGTTTGGTTATTTACCTAGCTGCATTTAGTGAGGAAATAAGCTACTTACTGAGAAATAAGGATCCTAAAACTTTGCAATAGGCTTATAGGAGAATAATGGACACTGAGAACAACTTGAAATATGGAATTCCTAAGGGTTATCTAGCGGCAAGAGTTTGCTACCCTAAGACACCAAATGTTAAAGAAAGGTGTGAGCCGAGAGGTGAAGGTTAGTGTCAAAGCATTTACATCCCTGCTAACCACAATAACCATGTTATGACTTATTACCCAAACAATAATATGAGTGAAGAAAACTTGTCTCAAACAATGATTATTCCTCATGTTGATAAAGAAATGATTGGCGAGAAATGATATAACACAATTGGTACAAAGATGGAGGTAATTTTAGTTGCTACACTAGATGACAAAATTATTAGTTCCTATAGTGAAGATATCACACAAGAGGTCCATCTGTAGTCTTATGGTTCAGCTGAATCCAGTAGCTAGTATGAAGGAGAATTGGAAGGTTGTACATCTGATGAAGACAATAATGATGTGCAAAATCTTGATGACATAAATTCATTCTCCCAGGAATCAGTTCTGTATGATAATAAAAAATTGGATAATGCCATACCAAAAATGGTATATGATGTTGTTAAGCTAGAGGATTCCATGATATGTTCCAATGAAAAAGGAATGCTTAAGCCTATGGTTATGCCATGTGAACTTATTCAGAGTGATGGGTGTGAACAGTTAGTCCAGGTAGATATACCTGAAACAAATATTACAAATAATGATACACCAGCCATCCCTTTACAAATAACTCTTCATACAGTAAATCAAATTGTTCCTCAATTTCCTAATCACGAGAACATCTGTAAACCAACAAGTGTAGTTGTAAAAGATGAAGTTCAAAGGGATCAGAACAACCATGATGGTGTTGTTGAAGCCTATGAGGATCATAACATTGAGTATTTGTGTTGTGAGGACTATAATGCTGAGAGTTGTTCTAGCTTGGATTGTGATTCCTTTATGACTAATGAGGATGAATGTGATCTTGAGATAGGCAGTAGTTTCAGTGAAGTTTCTAATGCACTGTTTGATGAGGATATAGATATGGATCAACCTGTTCTTTGCCTTAATATTTTCGAGAGAGGCTTTCATCTGATTTCCAATCCTTTGTATGAGGAGATAATTGAGAATCCAGGAATATTGAATGTTGATCAAAATGGGATTGTTGATTTGATTAATGAAGATGAATTTTATCTTATCACTTGTTGTAATGGGAGTAATGAAAACATTTTAAACCATTGTGAGCATGGTTTATATGATAAGGAAGGAGCTATCCGAGCTGATCAAGGAATTCTATTTGTCTTTATTGATAGTGATATACAAAATTTTGAGTCAGGACTTTTGATTTCATATCAGTTAAGTGAGTATTTGATCAGACGAGGCCTAATTGATGACAAATGCAAGGTTAGCTGGCAGTGTGCAAATGTTTCTGTATATGGTCAACATGTATATGGTAACATCTTCAATTTATTGATCACATATATAGATGAGAATCAAATTTTTGATAAGTGTAAATATTGGTATTCCATTTTGATGGTCTTGAGCCATCGGTTATAGTTTGATTTCCCGAAACTATAGTGTAGGGAGCAGAGAAAAGGAGGTCGACTCTGCTACCGAATGAAGATGCACAAGTTGTCCAAATTTGTGTTGATAATATGGAAACTAAGATACAGTTGAGAGTTGAAGCTTTGATGAAATGAAGTAGAACAAGAAGTGAAGTTGATGAGAAGATATTGAATCCCAAATACAAGTCATGAACTTGTGGTAGGAGCAACTGTAAGGAGTTTCCAAATTAAGATTTTGGTCTTGATGTGGAATGCTAGATTGGAAGACAAAGGAAGGCATGGAAAGTTTGGTATCATCTGGTTAGACCCATATCTGATTCAAAACAAGTGGGGAGAAGATTTTATTTCATACTTTCTCCAAGGAATGATAGATAAAATCCTTGAACTGCTTGTTCATGGATAGTTCTTCGAATTTTACTTCTTTTGAAGTATTTCTTTTCCATGAGTGGTAGATTAGGCTTTGTACATATTAGATTGGGTTTCTTTTTCTGTTTGCGCTACCTTGTCTAGGTAGTTTCCTTTGGGTCTGCTCTGTAGCTCGTCTGCTCCATTGGAGACTCTGGATCCTCGTATCATCCCTGAGCGATGATCGTCCCTAACTAGAGCCACTGATAGTCCTGAAAAATAATTATGTAGGAAATTTGATGTGAGCTCTATGATACCGGATGAAAATTCTTCTTGAGTGAGTATGCTTATAGTCAATGGAGCTTTGAAAGTTGGGAGGATAGTCAGTGGAGGCAGGAAATCTATTTTTCATTAGAACAAGCCCTGCATGACATATCTTTTGCCTCTCCTCTGTCACTGGTTGGTAGAGGGTTCTAGGAAGGGCCTCATGAAGGAACAAGAGCACATCAAGGTTGGGGAGGAGGTAGCAGTCATTCATCTTTGTGACAAAATGGAAGCTACAACACCTTCCCTTCACTTTGTGTTCCTCTGTGAGTCCCTCACTAATACATTTGGCCTCAAATTCCGACGAGCATTTCCAACAATCTATGAGATTTCTCTTGCTTTGTTAGATTGATTTGTTTTGTTTTTTCAAAAATTGCCTCGTGTTCATCAAAATTTTGACGTGGTAAAATTTCACGTCAAAATTCTGATTAAAAATCGACGTCTTGAAATTTCACCTCGCCATTTCGACGAACACAGATTTTACCTGTTGATCAGCATATGTTGGTTTGATGATTTTCACAGCCTCTGGATGTCTTCTTACTCATCAGGATAACATAAGTCAATGACCTCTTTTCCTATTGATCGGTGCGAGTTATCTTGCTAGTCTCATTGGCCATCAGGATAGCTTAAAATGTGTTTAGGCGATGGGCATGATTTCCCTGATGTCTTTTCCGTCAGCGTAGCTCCTCCCGATATGTTATGTCTCCTCAGCATAAGCTTTGACCCTATATCATCTTAAACTTTGCCGATGCTTTTTACTTTTGCCAGTGTCCATCGGGAAAAGTCTTACCGATAGCATCATCGACTATCGACAATACATGATCTTTGCTTTGCCACTAGTGTGCGTTATGTCGATGGACTTCTCTGGTGTATTATATCCCGATGACATGCTTCTAGTTATGTTACCATCGGGTTGACTTTTGTCGATAGTGCAGATTTTGTATTTCACATCAGAATTCTGACTAAAAACCGACATCTTGAAATTTCACCTCAGCATTCTGATGAACACAGATTTTACCTGTTGATCGACATATGTTGGTCTGATGATTTTCATAGCCTCTAGATGTCTTCTTACTCATCAGAATAACATAAGTCGATGACCTCTCTTCCTATTGATCAGTGCGAGTTATCCCGCTAGTCTCATCGGCCATCGGGATAGCTTAAAATGTGTTTAGGTGATGGGCATGATTTCCCCGATGTCTTTTCCCTCGGCGTAGCTCCTCTCGATACGTTATGTCTCCTCAGCATAAGATTTGACCCTATATCATCTTAACCTTTTTGATGCTTTTTACTTTTGCCAGTGTCCATCGGGGAAATTCTTACCGATAACATCATCGGCTATCGACAATACATGATCTCTGCTTTGCCGCTATTATGTGTTATGCCGATGGAATTCTACGGTGTATTATATCCTGATGACATGCTTCTAGTTATGTTACCATCGAGTTGAATTTTACCGATAGTGCAGATTTCTTATTTCATGTCAAAATTCTGACAAACACGTGGTATTTAAAAAAAAAAACTATATATGTGCCATCATTATACACGGGCTCATCAGGGTGCGAAAATTGGGAGGAAGCAAGCACAATTGTTGCAAATAGATGTTGATGAAGGATTCATCCATGGCAATGGTAAGCGACCTTTTCTCGTTCATAATCCACTCTTTCTCTTCCTCGTGAGTCCCTGTTGATAATCGAATGCAGAACCTCTTCCTTGCAGATTCGTCGTGCATGGGAAGCAACCCATTGGAGCTGGAAATCGTAAACCCCAGGGAATTCACTCTACTTTTACTCACCAAATTCAAATTGAAGAAAATTGCAGCAGCAGATGGTGGTGACATTGATCCACAACAACCATCACCATTATTGTTACTACCTCTTACCTCTTGCACTTCATGTTGTGTATTGTACAAGAGGTTGGTCCTTTCGTTCTTGTCATCAAGATTTTTTTGCAGGTTCCTTTGCTTTCCTTGCATTATCTTGTTCACTTTATTTAATGATATCAACTTTGGAAAAATATGGATCCTCAACCTCCTTTACCTCTCCATTTTGCGGCTACCAGTTATAAAGATAAGTCGCTGGACATACCAATCGCCCCAGTTATGATTCACTATCTTTCTGTCATCAAAAAATTCAGGTCTTGATTCAATTATAATTTGATCTTGTGTAACGAGAATCCCAAACAAAATTCGATAATTGAACATGTTGCACCTCCCCTTGGTTGTTTTTGACGTTAAGCCTCAATTCCTCGGGCCACATACTCCTAAAACATCCACATAATAAGATTAAATGCATCAATAATGAGTAAAACTTAAAATTAGGGCAATTATTAGGGCACAATTGTTATAGATAGATGCTCGACAACAACTGTACAAGAGGTTGGTCCTTTCGTTCTTGTCATCAAGATTTTTTTGCAAGTTCCTTTGCTTTCCTTGTATTCTCTTGTCCACTTTGTTTAATGGTATCTGCTTTGGCAATATATGGATCCTCAACCTCCTTAACCTCTCCATTCTGTGGCTACCAGTTATAAAGACAAGTCGCTTCATAGCTTCTAGAGGGGTGAACAATTCTTTGCGATTGTAAACCCTTCTAGCCCTCAAAATAGCCCTTTGTATAGAAGCAACTTTTCTAGGTCCAAGGCCAACTACAAATTGTAGAGGAGAAAACATCCATTCATGTGATGCTGCTAGGTTTATGTCAACACCAACTTGGTTGGTTACTGTAACCATTACTTGTTCGATAATTCTCTACAACTGTAAACCCTTCCAGCCCTCAAAATAGCCCTTTGTATGGAAGCAACTTTTATACGATTATTTAGGACTATATGGGCAATTGGTTGTACAATTTTCCCCATGGAAAGGGTCTCTTCATTTTCTCCAGTTAGCAGATAAAATTCCTCATCCTGGGATGGCTCTTTATATCATAGTAGCAAAAAAATTTTGGGGAAAAAATGGGCAAACCCAAAGTATTAGATTTTTTTTTGAAAAAATCGAGAAAAAATCAAATTTAAAAAAAAACATAACAAATTGTAGGTATAAAGACAAAAACTATTTTTTAAAAAAACTTAAGGGCATTTCCATAGCATAGAGATATAAAGAGCAACTAAAATAGAGTTTAACCCATGAATTGTAGAAAATTATTTTTTGTTGTTTACATTCATATTGCCGATTCAATCTTTATGTCAGCAAGAGTTTCCCGCTTTTTATTGGATGTCCATTGTTCCACACTTGTAGCATATTCATCAATATCAAGGGCCTTTAATACATGGGGATATTTTTTGAAATGTTCAACTACCATTTCTTGTGTTTCCTCATCCATATAATCTATATCATGTCTTGCATCTTCACAGTATACATCCTTAGCCATTTTCTTGGCTAGTTCATGTGCATCTATAAAAATCGGAAAAAATCATATTTAAAAAAAAACATAACAAATTGTAAGCATAGAGACAAAAACTATTTAAAAAAAAAAACTTAAGGGCAATTCCATAGCATAGAGATATAAAGAGCAACTAAAATAGATTTTAACCCATGAATTGTAGAAAATTATTTTTTGTTGTTTACATTCATATTGCCGTTTCAATCTTTATGTTAGCAAGAGTTTCCCGATTTTTATTGGATGTTCGTTGTTCCACACTTCTAGCATATTCATCAATATTAAGAGCCTTTAACACATGGGGATATTTTTTGACATGTTCAACTGTCATTTCTTGTGTTTCCTCATCCATATCATCTATATCCTATCTTTCATCTTCACAGTATACATCCTTAGCCATTTTCTTGGCTAGTTCATGTGCATTAATAAAAATCAGAAAAAAATAAGATTTAAAAAAAAACATAACAAATTGCAGGCATAGAGACAAAAACTATTTAAAAAAAAACTTAAGGGCATTTCCATAGCATAGAGATATAAAGAGCGACTAAAATAATGTTTAACCCATGAATTGTAGAAAATTATTTTTTGTTGTTTACATTCATATTGCCGATTCAATCTTTATGTCAGCAAGAGTTTCCTGCTTTTTATTGGATGTCCGTTGTTCCACACTTCTAACATATTCATTAATATCAAGGGTCTTTAACACATGGAGATATTTTTTGACATGTTCAACTGCCATTTCTTGTGTTTCCTCATCCATATCATCTATATCATCTCTTGCATCTTCACAGTATACATCCTCATCCATTTTCCTGGCTAGTTCATGTGCATCAACAAAAATCGGAAAAAAAACAGATTAAAAAAAAAAACATAACAAATTGTAGGCATAGAGACAAAAATTATTTTTAAAAAAAACTTAAGGGCATTTCCATAGCATAGAGATATAAAGAGCAACTAAAACAGAGTTTAACTCATGAATTGTAGAAAATTATTTTTTGTTGTTTACATTCATATTGCTGATTCAATCTTTATGTCAGCAAGAGTTTCCCGCTTTTCATTGGATGTCTATTGTTCCACACTTCTAGCATATTCATCAATATCAAGGGCCTTTAACACATGGGGATATTTTTTGACATGTTCAATTGCCATTTCTTGTGTTTCCTCATCCATATCATCTATATCATATCTTGCATTTTCACAGTATACATTCTCAGCCATTTTCTAGGATAGTTCATGTGCATCAATAAAAATCGAAAAAAAATTATATTTTAAAAAAAACATAACAAATTGTAGGCATAGAGACAAAAATTATTTTTTAAAAAAACTTAGGGGCATTTCCATAGCATAGAGATATAAAGAGCAACTAAAATAGAATTTAACTCATGAATTGTAGAAAATTAATTTTTGTTGTTTACATTCATATTGTCGATTCAATCTTTATGTCAGCAAGAGTTTCCCACTTTTTATTGGATGTTCATTGTTCCACACTTCTAGCATATTCATCAGTATCAAGGGCCTTTAACACACATGGATATTTTTTGACATGTTCAACTGCCATTTCTTGTGTTTCCTCATCCATATCATCTATATGTTGTCTTGCATCTTCACAGTATACATCCTCAACCATTTTCTTGGCTAGTTCATGTGCATCAATAAAAATTGGAAAAAAATCAGATTTAAAAAAAGAAATAACAAATTGTAGGCATAGAGACAAAAACCATTTAAAAAAAAAACTTAAGGGCATTTCCATAGCATAGAGATATAAAGAGCAACTAAAATTGAGTTTAACCCATGAATTGTAAAAAATGAATTTTTGTTGTTTACATTCATATTGCCGATTCAATCTTTATGTCAGCAAGAGTTTCCCGCTTTTTATTGGATGTTCGTTGTTCCACACTTCTAGCATATTCATCAATATCAAGGGCCTTTAACACATGGGGATATTTTTTGACATGTTCAACTGCCATTTCTTGTGTTTCCTCATCCATATCATCTATATCCTATCTTTCATCTTCACAATATACATCCTCAGCCATTTTCTTGGCTAGTTTATGTGCATCAATAAAAATCAGAAAAAAATCAGATTTAAAAAAAACATAACAAATTGTAGGCATAGAGACAAAAACTATTTTTAAAAAAACTTAAGGGCATTTCCATAGCATAGAGATATAAAGAGCAACTAAAATAGAGTTTAACCCATGAATTGTAGAAAATTAATTTTTGTTGTTTACATTCATATTGCCGATTCAATCTTAATGTTAGCAAGAGTTTCCTGCTTTTTATTGGATGTTCGTTGTTACACACTTCTAGCATATTCATCAATATTAAGAGCCTTTAACACATGGGGATATTTTTTGACATGTTCAACTACCATTTCTTGTGTTTCCTCATCCATATCATCTATATCCTGTCTTTCATCTTCACAGTATACATCCTCAGCCATTTTCTTGGCTAGTTCATGTGCATCAATAAAAATTGGAAAAAAATCAGATTTAAAAAAACATAACAAATTGTAGGCATAGAGACAAAAACTATTTAAAAAAAAAACTTAAGGGCGTTTCCATAGCATAGAGATATAAAGAGCAACTAAAATAGAGTTTAACCCATGAGTTGTAGAGAATTATTTTTTGTTGTTTGCATTCATATTGCCGATTCAATCTTTATGTTAGCAAGAGTTTCTCGCTTTTTATTGGATGTTCGTTGTTCCACACTTCTAGCATATTCATCAATATCAAGGGCCTTTAACAAATGGGAATATTTTTTGACACGTTCAACTGCCATTTCTTGTGTTTCCTCGTCCATATCATCTATATCATGTCTTTCATCTTCATAGTATACATCCTCAACCATTTTCTTGGCTAGTTCATGTGCATCAATAAAAATCGAAAAAAAATCAGATTTAAAAAAAAATAGCAAATTGTAGGCATAAAGACAAAAACTATTGTTTTAAAAAACTTAAGGGCATTTCCATAGCATAGAGATATAAAGAGCAACTAAAATTGAGTTTAACCCATGAATTGTAGAAATTTATTTTTTGTTGTTTACATTCATATTGCTGATTCAATCTTTATATCAGCAAGAGTTTCTCGCTTTTTATTGGATGTTCATTGTTCCACACTTCTAGCATATTCATCAATATCAAGGGCCTTTAACACATGGGGATTTTTTTGACACGTTCAACTACCATTTCTTGTGTTTCCTCATCCATATCATCTATATCCTATCCTACATCTTCATAGTATACATCCTCAACTATTTTCTTGGCTAGTTCATGTGCATCAATAAAAATTGGAAAAAAATCAGATTTAAAAAAAAAAAAATTGTAGGCATAGAGACAAAAACTATTTTAAAAAAAACTTAAGGGCATTTCCATAGCATAGGGATATAAAGAGCAACTAAAATAGAGTTTAACCCATGAATTGTAGAAAATGAATTTTTGTTGTTTGCATTCATATTGCCAATTCAATCTTTATGTCAGCAAGAGTTTCCCGCTTTTTATTGGATGTTCATTGTTCCACACTTCTAGCATATTCATCAATATTAAAAGTCGTTAACATATTTTTTGACACGTTCAACTGCCATTTCTTGTGTTTCCTCATCCACATCATCTATATCATGTCTTTCATCTTCACAGTATACAACTTCAACCATTTTCTTGGCTAGTTCATGTGCATCAATAAAAATCGGAAAAAAATCAGATTTAAAAAAAACATAACAAATTGTAGGCATAGAGACAAAAACTATTTAAAAAAAAAACTTAAGGGCATTTCTATAGCATAGAGATATAAAGAGCAAATAAAATAGAGTTTAACCCATGAATTATAATTTTTTATTTATTTTTCAATAAAAGTGGACATGCCACTATACTATATTTTATTAATATTGAATTTTTTTTTACAACGAGTTCAAAGGGCATACCGGTAGGAAAGAACCCGCAGGAAAACCTCCGATGAATTGTAAAAAATTATTTTTTGTTGTTTACATTCATATTGCCGATTCAATATTTATGTCAGCAAGAGTTTCTTGTTTTTTATTGGATGTCCGTTGTTCCACACTTCTAGCATATTCATCAATATCAAGGGCCTTTAACACATGGGGATATTTTTTGACACATTCAACTGTCATTTCTTGTGTTTCCTCATCCATATCATCTATATCCCATCTTTCATCTTCACAGTATACATCCTTAGCCATTTTCTTGGCTAGTTCATATGGCACAAGTTTTGGAAGAATTATCATAACTTTCATTTGAACCATTGGATCTTTCTATAAATTGGAGGACAAGTCTGTAACAATGATATCAAGAGATTGACCAGAGCGATTGGCTTCATTACAAGGTAAGTGTAGCCTTTTTCATGTTTGTCTTCCTTAAAGTATGGTTGGTGTCTATTAAGTTGTTGTCTTGTAAAGGTGTTTTGAAGATTGAGAAGAGACTTTTGATGGGTATTAATCCCATTGTTGTCAAGTATGCCTGATTGGAATTGAATGTTTCCAAGTTTTATGTCACTTCAATTAAATAATTACTAAAAACTTTGAATTTCTTGCTTGTAAATGAATGCTTTAAATAAAAGGCTACTTTATTATAAGTATGATTTCTTAATTGAGATTATTCTGAAAACACCTGATTAAATTATCTTCAAACAATAGTAGACTAGTGCCTTCACCCTTGACATAATGTTGTAGTTAGTCTTACTGAATTTAACTTTGCTCTAAAAGACCAATAAGACAATGAAGCTTGACATCCAATCCTTCAAGCTGGAACTTAACCCAAACTATAATAACATAGGATAACACATTGAAATAATCTAAATGGATATATTTATCACAGGGAACTAATCAAACAATTAAAAAGATAAACACCATCGGAGATGAAAAATACTTGATCTTTGTATTGAAATAAACATAAGATAATCAACTGATTACGTATAGCACAATGTCTTTTCACCAGTTTGGCATTTCCAGAAAATAAAACAAGATCATCACATCAAAGGCATCTATATGAGTTGTAATCAAAATATAATATGCAGTTAGTCTTATTGAATTTAACTTTACTCTGAAAGACCAATAAGATAATTTGAAGCTTGCCAATTAATCCTTCAAACTGATATTCAAACTGAAAATTAATCTCAATCACAATAACATAGGATAGCACATTGAAGCAATCTAATTGAATATATTTATCACAGGGAAGTAATCAATCAATTGAAAAAGTAGATACCATCAAAGATGAAGAAAACTTGATCTTTATATTGAAAATAGATAATAAAACTGGTTGATTTCAATAAATATTGTCATCCACCAACTTGATACTATCTTTCTTAAAAAACAAACTACATAAGCACCGCATAAAAGATTGTCTTGACAGAGTAAAAAATATAGATGACATTCGGTTCCACAATGAAAGGGCATACCCTTTCATTTGGAATTAAACTTAACTAAGTCCAACTAAAGACTAACTACCTAAAAACTAACATTTCCTTGAGATATTTTTTAAAATCAAGTCCGGTCTCCCAACATCTTGCCGCATTTTTGAATGTGCTTCGGGTATTTTTCTGACTTGTATGTATCTGCATCATGAATTATGTCCCTGATGATGATCTCCAATGTGACAAAATTCTCCATCTGTTCTATAGTCTTTTTTAATTCAATTCCATCAGTCTGGTCAATATCAAGGGCGACATTGAGAAGACTCTGGCATTTTGAGATCCATTTATCCTTATCTTTAATCTCACCTTTTTGATCAACCAATTCTAGGAAACCATTGTGAGTTATGTGCTTGCACTCATCATACTCAATCTGTAACTGTTCATCAAATTTATTGTGTCTTGCCAACAACTTCTTTATCTTTTCAAACTCCTTGTTTTCTGCTTTGGCTACTGTTCTATCATGTAGTCTAGCCCCCAATCTATTTTGAATCCTGTTGTGTGAGACTGCATTATCCATGTTCTTTTGAAAAACTATCCAGAACTCTTCCAGAAAGCCTTGCAAAGTCTCAAATCTTTTGGTTAACAATACAGAGGCAGTATCTGTCCTCACACTCTGCATGTGTTTAAGCATCTTTTTTTTTTCTTGTTGTAATTCCTCACACTTTTTCTTCCACTGTGAGTTATCAGGAGAAAAAACCATTGGCACTGGTTGCCCACTTGTTCTTAGTTGTTCTTCATACAATCCTTTATATTGGTTTCTTTCTCTTACTGTGTTGACCATTTGTACGTTGTTAAACTTTGAGATATCTACTCCAATATCTGCAGAAACGATGGGATCAATCTCCCCAACTTTAAGCTTCATCATATGGCCGAAGGCCTTATCAACATCAATAATCTTAGGTCTTTTATGAGGAGGATATAAAGCACATAACAATAAGGCTTCCTCATCTTGATCGAACCTTGACCCAATGAACACATCATTTACACCCTGTATATCTAATTTAAACTCCTTATTCTCTGAATGTAAAAAACTATCAAAAATAAACAAAGCACTAAGATCCCATCCAGGAAATAAGACCACTCCAGCCTTTGTAAGCAGTTGTTTCCCCTTTTGAGGATTCATTGTGGCCAATTCAACATCTATTTGTTCTTTTAACTTCCTCAATAGTTCAGCTTCATTTTCTGGTGTAATGTTGGGAATAAAATCCCTCAACTTCTTTCCTTTGAAATTGTACAAAAAATTATTTTGATTGTATAAAGACATCATCTGCAACAAAGGCAAAATATTCCTCCAACCTAGAATCAACATGAACCTCCAATTTTGTCACATTTTGCTCTTGTGCATTGGGCTCTTCTTCCCTTGTTGGTACTTGATACCTAGAGATGGTTGCATTTTCATCTGATTCACTTTCTGCTTCCTCCTGCTCAGTTTTCATTTCCTGCAATCTTTGTCTCTTTTCTGCCAATTCTTTGTTCAGTCTATCAATTACCTCTTGGGCTTTTTCATCCTCCTAAATATATCTTTAGCCTCCAGACTTGAGTGCAGATAATCTCCTAAGTTTTGCTTTTTCTTGCAAGAATGAATATAACCTTCAGGATCATAATTCTTCCTGGCATAGTGCTCAAATAAGTTGTATTCTTCCATCAATTTTCTATCAATTATATCATAAGCTTTAGTAGACACTATTGTAAAATCTCCAAAACTTAGTGTTCCAGGTAGGAAGGATTGTTTGCGCTGATCTGCAAAATGTTTAGCATTTCACACACTCAACTGCCTTACAATCTCTAAGTAGTCTATTATGTTTGGAAATAATTGAGTCAACATATAAGGGCTTCCCTCAAATCCATATATTTTGAAACATGTGAAATCTTTGTTTACAAACTAGTCTCCCCAGTTATGGTCAACAATTCGCCTTTCATCACAATACTTAGGCCTTAAAAATCTCTTAATTCCATCAGAGATAGATCCTTCACATGGAAACCCATATATCTTGTACAGTGGTTTCACTATAAGTTCTTCAAACTTAATATAACTAGATCTCATATACTGAGAATCCCAAAGAGATGTCCATAATTGCACAGGTTGTTCTTCACCTTCCCTATTCGTTGTATTCAATTTTAAATCTTCTGGCCACAAACCCTTCACACGTCCATAGAACAAAACCAAATGCATTAACAATGGATAAAATTTGAAGGTAGGGTTCCTATTATCTTTAAGGTTTAGAAAACCTTCATGTAACTTCTCTATCAGATATGCAACATAGTCAAAAGGCATGGGCTCATACATTTGTATGTTAGAAGCTAAAACCAATGGCCCGATACTCGCCAAATTAGGCACCTCGACTCCTCCTACTTTCCTGCATGACATGTATGTATACTGCAAGTAGTGTCTAAATAAATCAATGCTAAATGGTGGCCCATCTTCCTCAGTCAATTTCCCTGGCTGCCTTTTATGAATAGCAATTTTCCAACCAGTGTATGTAGTGTCCATACTATGATATTCTTCCTCTAACTCCCCAAAGGACAATGGTTTGTCAGGGTTGGGATCTAAAATAAAAACTTCATTCACAATACCCGCGGAAAACCTAATGAATGCATCACCATGTGGGAATTGAATGTATCTCTTCACAAAATTGTAATTTTTAACCAGAACCTCCAGCAACCTTATGTTCACAAAGACATTTGGGACAGTTAAATTACCCAAATTCATCATCCAAGGATTACAAAGCAGCATTTCCTTGTTTCTTCTCAGATAATGGAACATGAACAATTCGTGTCCCTTCACCTTAGTCCAGACATCCCCGACCTCTTTGTATCTATCTTCAAACTGGTCCCTTCCAGGCAGGTATTGCTTTGACCTTCTGGACTTTGGGCTAGGTGCTTGTATTTGCTGAATCATGTCTTCATTCAGTCTTCTAACAGGAGGCACATCCTTTGTCTTAGTCTTCTTTCCCTTAGATTATGAGCTCTTTACTGCCCTTTTCTTTCCAGTTGAACTTGAAGTGTCCATCACTATAATCACAATTCTTTGCTCTGGTTTTCAGAAACTCAATGTACTCTCTCTGTGAATTATCTTTCACTTGTGTGACACTCAGATTAGGCAATTTTAGTTTATATGCCCAATGCATCTACATATAGATTTGCATTGATTAATTTCTCATAAGATTGCCTCATGTGAACCATAGATGTACCTGTTGTAAGCATTAAATAAGAAATCACTATTTCGGTTTTGAATTCAGATATGACAACTTGACGACATGTGTCTCTCTAATGTATACTTCCTTTTGGCACCACCTGCAAAACCCTTCTTTTATTTTTGTACTTTACTCTCCTTTATCGAGATATCCTTAGTCGGTAACTTATCTTCTCCTGTATCGGTGTAAGTCAACCTGATACTCTCATCAGGCGTCGGATTAGATCATTAGATGTCATAGCAATTAGCATTGTTTCCCTGATGACTTTCTCCTTTGGTGCAGCTCTTCCCGATGACATCCTTGTTCCACTTAATTGACCAACTCTTCCATCGGGTATAGGGATAGCTTGGAATGAATTACAACGATGGGTAAAGCTTTCTCGATGAAGTATGTTCCATCGATGCATGCTTTCCCGATGTCTTTTTCGGGCATCGGGGTAACTCAAAATAACACATCCCGATCCCTTTGGTTATGTTGATGACCTTCTTTTCGTTATAACCTTCACCGATGGATTTTCTTCGTTGCCTTTATTGGTATATGATACCCTCATCTAATGTTGGTTTTTTTTCTTCAATTGTTCTTTTCAGGACAACTTAACCCGATAATGCAATTTTCAGTTATTTACAACTTTTACTTCTTCTTAGGAATACGACTATTAATAATTTGCTTAATGGATTCCATATAAACTGAACAAAACCTCTAAAATACATAGGAGCTCTTCTTTTTCTCATTATGTTCCTTGAGAT